>NC_092226.1:6419302-6723052 GCF_036320965.1 Panulirus ornatus | reverse complement strand
TGCCTTGATTCAATCCACTGACAGCACGTCAACCCCTGTATACCACATCGCTCCAATTCACTCTATTCCTTGCCCTCCTTTCACCCTCCTGCATGTTCAGGCCCCGATCACACAAAATCCTTTTCACTCCATCTTTCCACCTCCAATTTGGTCTCCCTCTTCTCCTCGTTCCCTCCACCTCCGACACATATATCCTCTTGGTCAATCTTTCCTCACTCATTCTCTCCATGTGCCCAAACCACTTCAAAACACCCTCTTCTGCTCTCTCAACCACGCTCTTTTTATTTCCACACATCTCTCTTACCCTTACGTTACTTACTCGATCAAACCACCTCACACCACACATTGTCCTCAAACATCTCATTTCCAGCACATCCATCCTCCTACGCACAACTCTATCCATATATATATATATATATATATATATATATATATATATATATATATATATATATATATGGGAACATCAGTGAAGGGGGTTAATGCGGAGGTGATAGCAATTAGTGGTGAAGTGAGGAGATGAAGAAAGTATTTTGAAGGTATATTGACTGTGTTTGATGATAGAGTGGCAGATATAGAGTGTTTTGGTTGAGCTGGTATGCAAAGTGAGAGGGGTCAGGGAGAATGGTTTGGTAAACAGGGAAGAGGTAGTGAAAGCTTTGCGGAAAATGAAAGCTGGCAAGGAGGCGAGTTTGGATGGTATTGCAGTGGAATTTATCAAAAAAGGGGGTGACTGTATTGTTGACTGGTTGGTGAGGATATTCAATGTATGTATGGTTCATGGTGAAGTGCCTGAGGGTTGTGGAATACATGCATAGCGCCATTGTACAAAGGCAAAGGGTGAGTGTTCAAATTACAGAGGTATAAGTTTGTTGAGTATTCCTGGGAAATTATATGGGAGGGTATTGATTGAGAGGGTAAAGGCATGTACAGAACATCAGATTAGGGAAGAGCAGTGTGGTTTCAGAAGTGGTAGAGGATGTGTGGATCAGGAGTTTGCTTTGAAGAATGTATGTGAGAAATACTTAGAAAAACAGATGGATTTGTATGTAGCATTTATGGATCTGGAGAAGGCATATGATAGGGTTAATAGAGATGCTTTGTGGAGGGTATTAAGAGTGTATGGTGTGGGAGGTAAGTTGCTAGAAGCAGTGAAAAGTTTTTACCAAGGATGTAAGACATGTGTACGAGTAGGAAGAGAGGAAAGTGACTGGTTTCCAGTGAATGTCAGTTGTGGCAGGGGTGCATGATGTCTCCTTAGTTGTTTAATTTGTTTATAGATGGGGTGGTTAGGGAGGTGAATGCAAGAGTTTTGGAGAGAGGGGCAAGTATGCAATCTGTTGTGGATGAGAGGCTTGGGAATCGAGTCAGTTGTTCGCTGATGATACAGTGCTGGTGGCTGATTGAGGTGAGAAACTGCAGAAGTTGGTGATTGAGTTTGTTAAAGTGTGTGAAAGAAGAAAGCTGAGAGTAAATGTGAATAAGAGCAAGGTTATTAGGTTCAGTAGCATTGAGAGATGAAGTTAATTGGGAAGTAAGTTTGAATGGAGAAAAACTGGAGGAAGAAGTGTTTTAGATATCTGGGAGTGGATTTAGCAGCAAATGGAACCATGGAAACGGAAGTGAGTCACAGGGTAGGAGAGGGGGCGAAGGTTCTGGGAGCATTGAAGAATGTGTGGAAGGTGAGAACATTATCTTGGAGAGCAAAAATGGGTATGTTTGAGGGAATAGTGGTTCCAACAATGTCATATGGTGGCAAGGCATAGGGTTGTGCAGAGGAGGGTAGATGTGTTGGAAATGAAATATTTGAGGACAATATGTGGAGTGAGGTGGTTTGATCGAGTAAGTAATCAAAGGGTAAGAGAGATGTATGGTAATAAAAAGAGTGTGGTTGAGAGAGCAGAAGAGGGTGTGTTGAAATGGTTTGGTCACATGGAGAGAATGAGTGAGGAAAAATTGACAAAGAGGATATATGTGTCAGGTGAGAGGATGGAGAGAAAAAGATTTTCAGCAATCTTGCCCTGAACATACATGAGGGTGAAAGGTATGAAAGGAATAGAGTGAATTGGAACAATGTGGTATACCGGGGTTGACTTGCTGTCAATGGATTGAACCAGGGGATGTGGAAAGGGAGCTGTTGTTTCCGTGCATTACACATGACAGCTAGAGACTGAGTGTGAACGAATGTGGCCTTTTTTGTCTTTTCCTAGCGCTACTGTGTGGCGGGGTTTGGTGACGGGAATGGATGAAGGCAGCAAGTATGAATATGTACATGTGTATATATGTATATGTCTATGTATGTATATGTTGAAATGTATAAGTATGTATATGTGTGTGTGGGGGGTTTATGTATATGAATGTACATGTGGGTGGGTTAGGCCATTCTTTCGTGTGTTTCCTTGCCCTACCTCACTAACATGGGAGACAGCGACCATGATAAATAGATATATATTTCGTCTGTTTCCTTGCGCTACCTTGCTAACACAGGAGACAGCGACAAAGTATAATAATAATAGATAAATAAATCATTTATTTATTTATTTTGCTTTGTCGCTGTCTCCCGCATTTGCGAGGTAGCGCAAGGAAACAGACGAAAGAAATGGCCCAACCCACCCCCATACACATGTATATACATACACATCCACACACGCAAGTATACATACCCATACATCTCAATGTACACACATATATATACACACAGACACATACATATATACACATGCACACAATTCACACTGTCTGCCTTTATTCATTCACCTCGCCACACATGGAATAACATCCCTCTCGCCCCTCATGTGTGCGAGGTAGCGCTAGGAAAAGACAACAAAGGCCCCATTCATTTACACTCAGTCTCTAGCTGTCATGCAATAATGCCCGAAACCAAAGCTCCCTTTCCACATCCAGGCCCCACAGAACTTTCCATGGTTTACCCCAGACGCTTCACATGCCCTGATTCAATCCATTGACAGCACGTCGACCCCGGTATACCACATCGATCCAATTCACTCTATTCCTTGCCCACCTTTCACCCTCCTGCATGTTCAGGCCCCGATCACACAAAATCTTTTTCACTCCATCTTTGCACCTCCAATTTGGTCTCCCACTTCTCCTCGTTCCCTCCACCTCCAACACATATATCCTCTTAGTCAATCTTTCCTCACTCATTCTCTCCATGTGCCCAAACCATTTCAAAACACCCTCTTCTGCTCTCTCAACCACGCTCTTTTTATTTCCACACATCGCTCTTACCCTTACATTACTTACTTGATCAAACCACCTCACACCACATATTGTCCTCAAACATCTCATTTCCAGTACATCCACCCTCTTGCACACAACTCTATCCATAGCCCACGCCTCGCAACCATACAACATTGTTGGAACCACTATTCCTTCAAACATACCCATTTTTGCTTTCGGAGATAATGTTCTCGACTTCCACACATTCTTCAAGGCTCCCAGGATTTTCGCCCCCTCCCCCACCCTATGATTCACTTCCTCTTCCATGGTTCCATCCGCTGCCAGATCCACTCCCAGATATCTAAAACACTTTAATTCCTCCAGTTTTTCTGCATTCAATCTTACCTCCCAATTGACTTGACCCTCAACCCTACTGTACCTAATAAATAAATAAATATATATATATATATATATATATATATATATATATATATATATATATATATATATATATATATATATATATATATATTCCTATGAGTCCACAGGGAAATGAAACACGAAAAGTTCCCACATGCACTTTCGTGTAATAATCACATCATCAGGGGAGACACAAGAGAGAAATATAACAGTCAGGTGATATACATCGAAGGCAGCAGGTTTGGATGGTATTGCAGTGGAATCTATTAAAAAAGGGGGTGACTGTATTGTTGACTGGTTGGTAAGGTTATTTAATGTATGTATGATTCATTGTGAGGTACCTGAGGATTGGCGGAATGCTTGCATAGTGCCATTGTACAAAGGCAAAGGGGATAAGAGTGAGTGCTTAAATTACAGAGGTATAAGTTTGTTGAGTATTCCTGGTAAATTATATGGGAGGGTATTGATGGAGAGGGTGAAGGCATGTACAGAGCATCAGATTGGGGAAGAGCAGTGTGTTTTCAGAAGTGGTAGAGGATGTGTGGATCAGGTGTTTGCTTTGAAGAATGTATGTGAGAAATACTTAGAAAAGCAAATGGATTTGTATGTAGCATTTATGGATCTGGAGAAGGCATATGATAGAGTTGATAGAGAGGCTCTATGGAAGGTATTAAGAATATATGGTGTGGGAGGCAAGTTGTTAGAAGCAGTGAAAAGTTTTTATCGAGGGTGTAAGGCATGTGTACGTGTAGGAAGAGAGGAAAGTGATTGATTCTCAGTGAATGTAGGTTTGCGGCAGCGGTGTGTGATGTCTCCATGGTTGTTTAATTTGTTTATGGATGGGGTTGTTAGGGAGGTGAATGCATGAGTTTTGGAAAGAGGGGCAAGTATGCAGTCCGTTGGGGATGAGAGAGCTTGGGAAGTGAGTCAGTTGTTGTTTGCTGATGATACAGCACTAGTGGCTGATTCATGTGAGAAACTGCAGAAGCTGGTGACTGAGTTTGGTAAAGTGTGTGAAAGAAGAAAGTTAAGAGTAAATGTGAATAAGAGCAAGGTTATTAGGTACAGTAGGGTTGAGGGTCAAGTCAATTGGGAGGTAAGTTTGAATGGAGAAAAACTGGAGGAAGTAAAGTGTTTTAGATATCTGGGAGTGGATCTGGCAGTGGATGGAACCATGGAAGCGGAAGTGAATCATGGGGTGGGGGAGGGGGCGAAAATCCTGGAAGCTTTGAAGAATGTGTGGAAGTCGAGAACATTATCTCGGAAAGCAAAAATGGGTATGTTTGAAGGAATAGTGGTTCCAACAATGTTGTATGGTTGCGAGGCGTGTGCTATGGATAGAGTTGTGTGCAGGAGGGTGGATGTGCTGGAAATGAGATGTTTGAGGACAATATGTGGTGTGAGGTGGTATGATCAAGTAAGTAATGTAAGGGTAAGAGAGATATGTGGAAATAAAAAGAGCGTGGTTGAGAGAGCAGAAGAGGGTGTTTTGAAATGGTTTGGGCACATGGAGAGATTGAGTGAGGAAAGATTGACCAAGAGGATATATGTGTCGAAGGTGGAAGGAATGAGGAGAAGTGGGAGACCAAATTGGAGGTGGAAAGATGGAGTGAAAAAGATTTTGTGTGATCGGGGCCTGAACATGCAGGAGGGTGAAAGGCGGGCAAGGAATAGAGTGAACTGGATCGATGTGGTATACTGGGTTCGACGTGCTGTCAATGGATTGAATCAGGGCATATGAAGCGTCTGGGGTAAACCATGGAAAGTTCTGTGGGGCCTGGATGTGGAAAGGGAGCTGTGGTTTCGGGCATTATTACATGACAGCTAGAGATTGAGTGTGAATGAATGGGGCCTTTGTTGTCTTTTCCTAGCGCTACCTCGCACACATGAGGGGGGAGGGGGATGTTATTTCATGTGTGGCAAGGTGGCGATGGGAATAAATAAAGGCAGACAGTACGAATTATGTACATGTGTATATATGTATATGTCTGTGTGTGTATATATAAGTGTACATTGCGATGTATAGGTATGTATATTTGCGTGTGTGGACGTGTATGTATATATATGTGTTTGGGGGTGGGTTGGGCCATTTCTTTCGTCTGTTTCCTTGTGCTACCTCACAAACGTGGAAGACAGCGACAAAGCAAAATAAATATATATATATATATATATATATATATATATATATATATATATATATATATATATATATATACTAAAAACCCATGATAACGTCACAGAGCCCTGCCTCACACCTACAGGCATCCCAAACCTTTCTATCAGCTCTCCATCCACTCTTACACATGCATTTGCTCCTCTATAAAAGGCTTTTACACCATCCAACTGTTTTCCTCCTATACCATATATCCTTAACACCTCGCACAAAGCATTCCACTCTGTCATACGCTTTCTCCAAATCCATAAAAGCTGCATTCAACTTTTTACCTTTTGCTAAATACTTTTCCATGGTTATCTTTATGATAAAAATCTGATCCATGTATCTCTTCTCTTTCCTCAAACCCCCTTGCTCTTCACTTATTTTGCATTCAGTCACTTCCATCACTCTGTCAATTAATATTCTTGCATACACTTTTGCTGGTATACTTACCAGACTTATTGCCCTATGATTGCTACATACATCCTTTGCACCTTTTCCTTTGAGTAAAGGAACAATAATAGCTTTCACTCAATCCTCAGGCACAACCTGTTTCCATGCTAAATTACATACAAGATACATTCATTCTTATCACTCTTCTTCATACTGGAAGGAGTGGGAACAAACCTACTGTACTGCAAGAAGATACTGACTTACATCATACAGTGAATGTCCCTGCCCTCTTAAACTCTCTCAAAGCAGTTTAATGTCACTCTCCTCTGTGGCATACTTTATCCATGCTTAAGAACCCAATTTATTTTTCAGCAAGACACTGAGCACTGTGTTACACAAGTGTAAAATGCTAATACTATTGAAACAGAAGCTAGAACAGAGTCTGTCAAACTTCAAGATCACACCCAATTTCTCCGTTTTCACTATTCTCATTCCATATTGTGTTTTACATGTAAACTATGGTACTGTATATTATAATTTTATGTGTTATAGTGGATTTAACACAAGGAATTGGACATGATTATTGAAAGTCCTCCAAAATATTTTTTGTATTATGAAAATAGCAGTTTCATTTACAGTGAAATAACTCATTTATCTAAATGATTCACACCTACCTTTTTTCCTTTTAACTAATTAGGACTTGTTAAGCTTTGGGATATTTCTTTTAATTTATTTCTGTTTTAGAATGCTTCTTTTCCCCATTCACTGTGAGTTATTCAAGCTTAATTTCATTCAAACATTGCAGTTTCTGTAATACTTCCATATTTCAAAGATGGGGAGACTGTTGATGCAATAAAACTTATGAGGTTGAAACTCAAGATTCTGACATAATTCTGTAACCAAGAGTAATTATAATTAACAAAAGATTAATTCTCTTAGGCTCTGAAGATAGGCAAGTGGCTTATTACCTAAATGGGAGTATGCTTTTTAAGTCGGACAAAAATACATTCCATAAACTGAGTATTATAAGCACAACCAGTCAGTTATTTTTTCCGTTTGTGTTGACTTTTGGGACTGTTATTTCAGCAGCACTGCACATTTTCACAGTATCAGACAAAGGTATTGATATTCTTGGAGTGAATATCCTTTTACGCATTTTTTTTTTTTGGCTTTATCTCTTTCTCTTAAACAGCTCCTACTTGTAATTCCATGATCTTAAAAATACCATGGTGTCCATTTTCTTGTTGTCTGTATACACAATTTAAAAAATTATTTGTATACTAAAAAATTGTGTATGCAGACAAGAAAATGGACACCATGGTATTTTTAGGATTATGGAATTACAAGTAGTAGCCGTTTAAGAGAAAGAGAAAGCCATTTAGACTTTAGCCTGTTATAATACAATATATGACTAAAACTTAAATTTGTTGGAGACCATATTGAGCACACCAATAGGAACACTGACCAAATGGTAGCAACATTAATCACATTTAAAACAGTAAAATATATGAATAACTTTGATGGGAAATATAAGCTCATAATACAGAGTAGGATACCAGTTCACTTAACCTATGCCATATAAAAACCAGATTAAAGGATGATTTATTTTGCTCTATCATAACACAAACCTTTTGATAATTCAAGTGTCCCATGAATACTGTTGCAGACCAGGATCATGATATAATATCAATTCTCCAAGCATTCATTTACCTTTGTTAGAATACAGGTCAGTGGTGCATTTGTTACATTAGAATGTAAGGGAAATTTTCATGCATAAGATCCAAATTATATTTCTTATCTGCGTGAATTCTTAGCTATGGAAAAACTTGGACTTGTTCATTTTCCAGTGTAATTGGACAGGATATGGAGGTTCCCATAACAGACACTGAGGTACCCTTCTGGATAAGGCATTACATGTTTGTACAGTGTTGTGTGGAATACAAGATCTCATGTGTTAAAAATGAAAAAAGCTTGTGCTGACATGATAATGAAAACTTTTCTACGATCATGAGTGAATACATTGCTGTTGGTGCTGTCTCAAAATGCCACTTGTGGCATAAATGATGAGGTTACCTGCATACTTCAGGAGGGTTAGACACTTCTAATACACACTTAACAGAATCACTAAAACCCTGTTTCACTTAAGCTCCGAACTCCTCAATGCAGCGTACAGTGCATTAAAATTTTCTTTTGTATAAGATGATGTATTATACCCATGCTACTGTGCTTTCAATTTATTGTGCTGGAATCAAGAATGCAATCGAATTTTTGAGACAATATTAATATAGTATTTTTACTATGTAATTTTGGTGATGTAGTAAACTCGTCAGTAAAAAGATATACTGTAAATGAATAACAACAGATGCAGCAGTTGTGTTCTCTACAATATAATAAAGGGTTTAAGGCTGTTGCATGTTGTGAACCTGTCCTCTTTTGTCTCAATAGAAGCCACTTCCCTTACCCCTTACCCCTTTTCCCTTCCTACAAAATAATAGAGGATGGATCATCATAGAATTACAAAATATATAAGAAATGTATTACTCTAGGAAGTATGCATTCAAGATGATTTTTACTTTCTGTGATAGAAATTTTTCTAGGGGGCTCCAGAGAGAGACCCTGCTAAAGAGCAACCTATTTTCAGGATGTTTTATAGTGAGCACCAGAAAAGTTATCAAAGGTTATTTATAATTCATAAAGGTTTTTAGCGAGAATTATTTATAGATTATTGCTAACATGCTTGTAGTGATAAAAAAAAGAGAGGAAATTTTAATGTACAGTAAATGTAATCAACAGTCTGATGGTAAGAAGGAAATGATAACATTTGACTAAAACTGTGCAGAATCTTCAAGTCCAATGATTCTTCAAACTTCTCGCCATATAAGAGGGCCAAAAAATATTTATATGATGTGTGTCATGACTTAAATTTATGGTTATTTACATATCTCCTTAAGCAATAATTGACAGGACAGGCTTCATTCACTATGGTCTGTGCTCTTACTTACCATCTATTATGTCTCCAAGTTTCTCTAAGCACATTTTCAGTTTTAATGATGTTCATTCACTGTTTAAGATGTCAGGGTAGAATTTATTTGTGATAAACTTTCTTCTTCTTGACCTGAGGGTAGTTGAGCTCTATTTTAGCTACCTTGGACACCTGAAGTGGCGATGGTCATGAGACAAGGGAAGGCAGGATTTGAATTCCTTATTTTTCTTAGTATATATATATATATATATATATATATATATATATATATATATATATATATATATATATATATATATATATATATATAATATATATATATATATTATTTATTTATATATTTATTTTGCTTTGTCGCTGTCTCCCACGTTTGCGAGGTAGTGCAAGGTAACAGACGAAAGAAATGGCCCAACCCACCCCCATACACATGTATATACATACACGTCCACACACGCAAATATACATACCCATACAACTCAATGTACACATATATATACACACACAGACACATACATATATACACATGCACACAATTCACACTGTCTGCCTTTATTCATTCCCATCGCCACCTCGCCACACATGGAATAACATCCCCCTCCCCCCTCATGTGTGCGAGGTAGCGCTAGGAAAAGACAACAAAGGCCCCATTCGTTTACAATAATGCCCGAACCACAGCTCCCTTTCCACATCCAGGGCCCCACACAACTTTCCAAAAGAAGAAACAGAGAAAAGGGCAAAGTGTGGATGTACCCTCTAAGGCTCAGTCCTCTGTTTGTAACGCTACCTCACTAACGCGGGAAATAGCAAATATGTATGAAAAAATATATATGTTTATTTACTTGATTGCCACTTCCTGCATCAGCAAGGTGGTGCCAGGAGGCAGTTGAAGAACCTGTCCTCTCATATACACATATATGCATAAATGCCCATACATGCACACATACACATATACATATCAACATATACACACATATGCACAGACATATATACAGATGTACATATTCATACTTGCTTGCCTTCATCCATCCCTGGTGCTACCATGCCCCTCAGGAAACAGCAATGCTACCCTCTGCTTCCGTAAGGTAGTGCCAGGAAAGCAGACAAAAAAGGCCACACTCATTCGCACTCAGTCTCTAGCTATCATGTGTAATGCACCAAAACCACAGCTCCTTATCCACATCCTGGCCCAACATACCTTTCCATGGTTTACCCAAGATGTTTCACATGCCCTGGTTCAGTCCATTGACAGCACGTCGACCCCAGTATACATGGCTCACAATCCTTATTTACTATTATTTTATACTTGATTGCCATTCCTGCATCAGCGAGGTAGCACCAGGAAACTGATGAAGAATGGCCTCACTGTGTGCTGGGGTGGCAACATGAATGGATGAAGGCAGCAAGTAGATATGTACATGTGTATACATTTATATGTCTGTGTATGTATGCATATGTATAAATTGAAATGTCTATGTATGTATATGTGCGTGTGTGGCGTTTATGTATATACATGTGTATGTGGGTGGGTTGGGCCATTCCTCGTCTGTTTCCTTCCACTACCTCACTAATGTGGGAGATGGCGGTTAAGTATATACATACACGTCCACACACGCAAATATACATACCTTTACATCTCAATGTATACATATATATATACACACACACATATACATATATACACATGTACATAATTCATACTGTCTGCCTTTATTCATTCCCATCCCAACCTCGCCACACATGGAATAACAACCCCCTCCCCCCCTCATGTGTGCGAGGTAGCGCTAGTAAAGGACAACAAAGGCCCCATTCGTTCACACTCAGTCTCTAGCTGTCATGTAATAATGCACCGAAACCTCAGCTCACTTTCCACATCCAGGCCCCACAGAACTTTCCATGGTTTACCCCAGACACTTCACATGCCCTGGTTCAATCCATTAACAGCATGTCGACCCTGGTATACCACATCGTTTCAATTCACTCTATTCCTTGCACGCTCCTGCATGTTCAGGCCCTGATCACTCAAAACCTTTTTCACTCCATCTTTCCACCTCTAATTTGGTTTCCCACTTCTCCTCGTTCCCTCCACCTCTGACACATATATCCTCTTGGTCAATCTTTCCTCACTCATTCTCTCCACATATATCCACATATTTCCTCACTCATTCTCTCCATGTGACCAAACCATTTCAACACACTCTCTTCTGCTCTCTCAACCACACTCTTTTTATTACCACACATCTCTCTTACCCTATTATTACTTACTCGATCAAACCAAATCACACCACATAGTCCTCAAAAATCTCATTTCCAGCACATCCACCCTCCTCCGCACAACTCTATCCATAGCCCACGCCTCGCAACCTTATAACATTGTTTGAACCACTATTCCTTCAAACATACCCATTTTTGCTTTTCGAGATAATGTTCTCAACTTCCACACATTCTTCAACGCTCCCAGAACATTCGCCCCCTCCCCCACCCTATGATTTACTTCCACTTCCATGGTTCCATCCGCTGCCAAATCCACTCCCAGATATCTAAAACACTTCACTTCCTCCAGTTTTTCTCCATTCAAACTTACCTCCCAATTGACTTGTCCCTAAACCCTACTGTACCTAATAACCTTGCTCTTATTCACATCTACTCTCAGCTTTCTTCTTTCACACACTTTACCAAACTCAGTCACCAGCTTCTGCAGTTTCTCACACGAATCAGCCACCAGCGCTGTATCATCAGCGAACAACAACTGACTCACTTCCCAAGCTCTCTCATCCACAACAGACTGCATACTTGCCCCCCTTTCCAAAACTCTTGCATTCACCAACAACCCCATCCATAAACAAATTAAACAACCATGGAGACATCACACACCCCTGCCGCAAACCTACATTCACTGAGAACCAATCGCTTTCCTCTCTTCCTACACGTACACATGCCTTACATCCTCGATAGAAGCTTTTCACTGCTTCTAACAACTTGCCTCCCACACAATATATTCTTAATACCTTCCACAGAGCATCTCTATCAACTCTATCATATGCCTTCTCTAGATCCATAAATGCTACGTACAAATCCATTTGCTTTTCTAAGTATTTCTCAAATACATTCTTCAAAGTAAACACCTGATCCACACATCCTCTACCACTTCTGAAACCACACTGCTCTTCCCCAATCTGATGCTCTGTACATGCCTTCACCCTCTCAATCAATATCCTCCCATATAATTTCCCAGGAATACTCAACAAACTTATACCCCTGTAATTTGAGCTCTCACTTTTATCTCCTTTGCCTTTGTACAATGGCACTATGCAAGCATTCCACCAATCCTCAGGCACCTCACCATGAGTCATACATACACTAAATAACCTTACCAATCAGTCATACATACACTAAATAACCTTACCAATCAGTCAACAATACAGTCACCCCCTTTTTTAAACAAATTCCACTGCAATACCATCCAAACCAGTTGCCTTGCCAGCTTTCATCTTCCGCAAAGCTTTTACTACCTCTTCTCTGTTTACCAAATCATTTTCCCTAACCCTCTCACTTTGCACACCACCTTGACCAAAACACCCTATATCTGCCACTCTATCATCAAACACATTCAGCAAACCTTCAAAATACTCACTCCATCTTCTCATCACCACTACTTATTATCACCTCCCCACTTGCCCCCTTCACTGAAAATCCTGGGAGCCTTGAAGAATGTGTGGAAGTCGAGAACATTATCTCGGAAAGCAAAAATGGGTATGTTTGAAGGAATAGTGGTTCCAACAATGTTGTATGGTTGCAAGGCGTGGGCTATGGATAGAGTGGTGCGCAGGAGGATGGATGTGCTGGAAATGAGATGTTTGAGGACAATGTGTGGTGTGAGGTGGTTTGATCGAGTAAGTAACGTAAGGGTAAGAGAGATGTGTGGAAATAAAAAGAGCGTGGTTGAGAGAGCAGAAGAGGGTGTTTTGAAATGGTTTGGGCACATGGAGAGAATGAGTGAGGAAAGATTGACCAAGAGGATATATGTGTCGGAGGTGGAGGGAACGAGGAGAAGAGGGAGACCAAATTGGAGGTGGAAAGATGGAGTGAAAAAGATTTTGTGTGATCGGGGCCTGAACATGCAGGAGGGTGAAAGGAGGGCAAGGAATAGAGTGAATTGGAGTGATGTGGTATACCGGGGTTGACGTGCTGTCAGTGGATTGAATCAGGGCATGTGAAGCGTCTGGGGTAAACCATGGAAAGCTGTGTAGGTATGTATATTTGCGTGTGTGGACGTATGTATATACATGTGTATGGGGGTGGGTTGGGCCATTTCTTTCGTCTGTTTCCTTGCGCTACCTCGCAAACGCGGGAGACAGCGACAAAGCAAAAAAAAAAAAAAAATAAATAAATATATATATATACATATATATATATATATATATATATATATATATATATATATATATATATATATATATATATATATATTTTTTTTTTTTTCATACTATACGCCATTTCCCGCATTAGCGAGGTAGCGTTAAGAACAGATGACTGGGCCTTTGAGGGAATATCCTCACCTGGCCCCCTTCTCTGTTCCTTCTATTGGAAAAAAAAAAAAAAGTATGGGTGTTTATGTATATATTTGTGTATACGAGATGACGGGCCATTCTTCATCTGTTTCCTGGCGCTACCTCACTGATGCAGGAAACAGCGATTAAGTATATATATATATATATATATATATATATATATATATATATATATATATATATATATATATATATATATATGAAGCATCTGAGGTAAACCACGGATAGTTTTGTGAGGCCTAGATGTGGAAAGGGAGCTGTGGTTTCAGGGCATTACACATGACAGCTAGAGACTGAGTGTGAGCGAATGTGGCCTATGTTGTCTTTTTCTAACGCTACCTCGTGCGGGTGGGGGGGTGCCATTTCATGTGTGGCGGGGTGGTGACTAGAATGGATGAAGGCAGCAAGTATGAATAAGTACATGTGCATATATGTGTATGTCTTTGTATGTATACAATGAAATGTATAGATATGTGAAGGCAGCAAGTATGAATATGTACATGTGCATATATGTGTATGTCTCTGTATATATACATTGAAATGTATAGGTATGTATATGTGCATGTGTGGGCATGTATGTATACACGAGTATGTGGGTGGGTTGGGCCATTCTTACGTCTGTTTCCTTGTGCTACCTCGCTAATGCGGGAGACAGCGACAAAGTACAATATATAAATATATATATTTTGCTAGAGAGATAGAAAGATGATAGATATATACTAGCTTACTTCCTGCTCCATGAGTCCCTTCTATCTTTACGCTCACCAACTTGAATCAGAGGTCATAAAGTGTATTGAAGATGCGTGTTTATCTGTTTGGAGAGTTCACGGCTGGCGAGTTGTATGTGTCCTGTATCTTCACTGTGGTGGTTGCATCTTGGGCATGAAGGGCCCAAGATGTGATGAACCAGTTTTTGTCGTGTTACAGTGATGGGTGATGGTCCTGAGCATTGGCAGTAACTCGTGTATGTCTGATGAGCTTGACATCTTATAGGAGAAAGTCTGGGGTGGATTGTGTTTAAGACTAAATTGGAGAAGGGGCTGTTAGTGCTTCATCGGATCATCTTACTCTGTGTTTTGCCTGCATTATATGAGAGTAGGGAAGGGGGATGTGTTGAGTTGAGGTTGCAGAGATGTGAGGCAAGGGTGAGCTTTTTAAATCTAAGTGGGGGTTACTGATTAATTATAGAGCAGTTTGGGATAGAATTTTTTTTTCATTGAGTAGTTATTGAGTGTCTGGATGCCAAGCGGCCTTTGGTTGTTCTGAGTACCCTTTTCTTACATGGTTTTACAGCTTTGCTATATTTGCTCTTGAGAGAGTGGAAGACTGCAGATGAGGGTAAAGCAGATTTTTTGTGTATAAAGGATGCTAAGGGATCTTTTTTTTTCCTTGTCCATATCTAATGCCAAATCTAAGGGCATTCAGTTTGTGTGTTGCTTTTGGTGTGGGGAGAGTGTTGTGTGTATCATCTGTGATGCCAAGAGTGGTTGACATTTTCTTTACTGGGAGTGACTGTCCATTTAATGTAACTGGAGGGAGTGAGTTGTATTTGTGCTGTCTGGGGTTAAAAGAGTTCCTCCAAAGAGTTGTTCTTCCCCAACTCCTTTTCAGTCTCTTCCTACATGACCTGCCATTACCTCAAGTCAATAACAACTTGAAGATCCCTTCATTTGCAGATGAACTCACAATCATTATCACAAAACCCATATACCAAAGTAGCAACAATAAATATGCAGCACTTTACATGACTGGGACAGTGGTTCACAAAGAACAAAATGACTGGATCCCCACAAAAGTCTTCATCTTTAAACCCAGACATACATCCTCCAGTCACTATGAATAGACAATCACTCCCAGTGAAAAAAACACCAATCAGACTAGGCATTGTGTATAATATACACATGACATTTACTTGGAACATGAAAAGCATCACAAAAGCTACACAGACCTATATCTCCTTAGAATGCTGACACCAGACTTGGGCAAGAAAAATGAATCCTTTAGCATCCCCTCTACAAAGAAAATATCCACTCCACTCTAAACTATGCCTCACCGGCCAAGTCCTCCAACCTTTCAAAAGCAAAAATAACAAAGCTGCTAACACACAAAATAGAGCACTCACAGCAAGCACTGGTTGTCTAGCAATCACAAATACTCAACATCTAAACAATGAAAAAATGTCCTCCCACTGCAATCTCGCCTCAACTTCGTTGGCACTCAGTTATCTTTTGCAAGAACGCAAGGCTCCTCCCACCTTATCCATTCCATAACTAACCCTCAAGTAGAAATAAAAAGCTTACCTCTACCTCACAGTTTCGCAACCTCTACTCACAGATTTCCATCACAGTCAGAATACATTACACTGACAAAACACATAAACAATGAAATGACCTGACAGGATATAAACAACAGCCCTTTCAACTCGGTGTTAAGCACCAAGCTTTCCTGTCTATGTTCCAGACAACATCCATCCTGTTGAGGACACAAAAACCACAATGTAGACAGTAAACGCTACTGATCAGATGCCCCTGCACGATATGTACATAACATACTGAAGTTTTATGACCTATGGTCACTTCCGGTGGAAGTGGCTAACTATGCGAGTGCTCCTGAAATTCCATAAAGATAGAAAAGACTCTTAGGATAAAGAGTGTCTTCTCTCTCCCTCTCTCTCTCTCTCTATTTTCATACATATTTGCCATTTCCCACATGAGCATGGTAGTGTTAAGAACAAAGGACAGAGCCTAACAGGTATTATCCATACCTGGCCCCCTTCTCTGTTCCTTCTTTTGGAAAAGTAAAAACTGGAGGGGAGGATTTCCAGTCCACAGCTCCTTCCCCTTTTAGTCACCTTTTATGACATGCAGGAATACATGGGAAGCATTCTTTCTCCCCTATCCCCAGAGATGAAATACATATATATATTATATATATATATATATATATATATATATATATATATATATATATATATATATATATATATATATATGAGAGTTGGGGTGAGAGAGTATCATTAAATTTTAGGGAGAATAAAAAGATGTTCTGGAAGGAGGTAAATAAAGTGCGTAAGACAAGGGAGCAAATGGGAACTTCAGTGAAGGGCGCGAATGGGGAGGTGATAACAAGTAGTGGTGATGTGAGAAGGAGATGGAGTGAGTATTTTGAAGGTTTGTTGAATGTGTTTGATGATAGAGTGGCAGATATAGGGTGTTTTGGTCGAGGTGGTGTGCAAAGTGAGAGGGTTAGGGAAAATGATTTGGTAAACAGAAAAGAGGTAGTAAAAGCTTTGCGGAAGATGAAAGCCAGCAAGGCAGCAGGTTTGGATGGTATTGCAGTGGAATTTATTAAAAAAGGGGGTGACTGTATTGTTGACTGGTTGGTAAGGTTATTTAATGTATGTATGACTCATGGTGAGGTGCCTGAGGATTGGCGGAATGCGTGCATAGTGCCATTGTACAAAGGCAAAGGGGATAAGAGTGACTGCTCAAATTACAGAGGTATAAGTTTGTTGAGTATTCCTGTTAAATTATATGGGAGGGTATTGATTGAGAGGGTGAAGGCATGTACAGAGCATCAGATTGGGGAAGAGCAGTGTGGTTTCAGAAGTGGTAGAGGATGTGTGGATCAGGTGTTTGCTTTGAAGAATGTATGTGAGAAATACTTAGAAAAGCAAATGGATTTGTATGTAGCATTTATGGATCTGGAGAAGGCATATGATAGAGTTGATAGAGATGCTCTGTGGAAGGTATTAAGAACATATGGTGTGGGAGGCAAGTTGTTAGAAGCAGTGAAAAGTTTTTATCGAGGATGTAAGGCATGTGTACATGTAGGAAGAGAGGAAAGTGATTGGTTCTCAGTGAATGTAGGTTTGCGGCAGGGGTGTGTGATGTCTCCATGGTTGTTTAATTTGTTTATGGATGGGGTTGTTAGGGAGGTGAATGCAAGAGTTTTGGAAAGAGGGGCAAGTATGAAGTCTGTTGGGGATGAGAGAGCTTGGGAAGTGAGTCAGTTGTTGTTCGCTGATGATACAGCGCTGGTGGCTGATTCATGTGAGAAACTGCAGAAGCTGGTGACTGAGTTTGGTAAAGTGTGTGGAAGAAGAAAGTTAAGAGTAAATGTGAATAAGAGCAAGGTTATTAGGTACAGTAGGGTTGAGGGTCAAGTCAATTGGGAGGTGAGTTTGAATGGAGAAAAACTGGAGGAAGTGAAGTGTTTTAGATATCTGGGAGTGGATCTGGCAGCGGATGGAACCATGGAAGCGGAGGGGGCGAAAATTCTGGGAGCCTTGAAGAATGTGTGGAAGTCGAGAACATTATCTCAGAAAGCAAAAATGGGTATGTTTGAAGGAATAGTGATTCCAACAATGTTGTATGGTTGCGAGGCGTGGGCTATGGATAGAGTTGTGCGCAGGAGGATGGATGTGCTGGAAATGAGATGTTTGAGGACAATATGTGGTGTGAGGTGGTTTGATCGAGTAAGTAACGAAAGAGTAAGAGAGATGTGTGGAAATAAAAAGAGCGTGGTTGAGAGAGCAGAAGAGGGTGTTTTGAAATGGTTCGGGCACATGGAGAGAATGAGTGAGGAAAGATTGACCAAGAGAATATATGTGTCGGAGGTGGAGGGAACGAGGAGAAGAGGGAGACCAAATTGGAGGTGGAAAGATGGAGTGAAAAAGATTTTGTGTGATCGGGGCCTGAACATGCAGGAGGGTGAAAGGAGGGCAAGGAATAGAGTGATTTGGAGCGATGTGGTATACCGGGGTTGACGTGCTGGCAGTGGATTGAATCAAGGCATGTGAAGCGTCTGAGGTAAACCATGGAAAGCTGTGTAGGTATGTATATTTGCGTGTGTGGACGTATGTATATACATGTGTATGGGGGTGGGTTGGGCCATTTTTTTCGTCTGTTTCCTTGCGCTACCTCGCAAACGCGGGAGACAGCGACAAAACAAAAAAAAAAATATATATATATATATTATATTTTTTTTTTTTTTCATACTATTCGCCATTTCCCGCGACAGCGAGGTAGCGTTTAGAACAGAGGACTGGGCCTTTGAGGGAATATCCTCACCTGGCCCTCTTCTCTGTTCCTTCTTTTGGGGTGGGTTGGGCCATTTCTTTTGTCTGTTTCCTTGCGCTACCTCGCAAACGCGGGAGACAGCTGAAAAAAAAAAAAAAAAAATATATATATATATATATATATATATATATATATATATATATATATATATATATATATATATTTTCCTTTTCGCTCTCTCCCGCATTAGTGAGGTAGCGCAAGGAAACAGACGAAAGAATGGCCCAACCCACCCACATACACATGTATATACATACACGTCCACACACATCACATATACATACCTATACATCTCAATGTATACATACAGATACACACACAGACATATACATGTATACCCATGAACATAATTCATACTGTCTGACTTTATTCATTCCCATCGCCACCCCGCCAAACATGGAATAACAACTCCCTCCCCCCTCATGTGTGCGAGGAAGCCCTAGGAAAAGACAACAAAGGCCCCATTCGTTCACACTCAGTCTCTAGCTGTCATGTAATAATGCACCGAAACCACAGCTCCCATTCCACATCCAGGCTCTACAGAACTTTCCATGGTTTACCCCAGATGCTTCACATGCCCTGGTTCAATCCACTGACAGCACATCGACCCCGATATACCACATCATTCCAATTCACTCTATTCCTTGCACACCTTTCACCCTCCTGCATGTTCAGGCCCTGATCACTCAAAATCTTTTTCACTCCATCTTTCCACCTCCAATTTGGTCTCCCACTTCTCCTCGTTCCCTCCACCTCTGACACATATATCCTCTTTGTCAATCTTTCCTCATTCATTCTCTCCATGTGATCAAACCACTTCAAAACACCCTCTTCTGCTCTCTCAACCACACTTTTTATTAGCACACATCTCTCTTACCCTATTATTACTTACTCGATCAAACCACCTCACACCACACATTGTACTCAAACATCTCATTTCCAGCACATCCACCCCCCTGCACACAACTCCATCCATAGCCCATGCCTCGCAACCATACAACATTGTTGGAACCACTACTCCTTCAAACATAACCATTCTTGCTTTCCGAGATAATGTTCTCAACTTCCACTCATTTTTCAATGCTCCCAGAACTTTTGCCCCCTCCCCCATCCTATGATTCACTTCCGCTTCCATGGTTCCATCCGCTGCCAAATCCACTCCCTGAAATCTAAAACACTTCACTTCCTCCAGTTTTTCTCCATTCAAACTTACCTCCCAATTGACTTGACCCTCAACCCTACTGTACCTAATAACCTTGCTCTTATTCACATTTACTCTTAACTTTCTTTCACACACTTTACTAAACTCAGTCACCAGCTTCTGCAGTTTCTCACATGAATCAGCCACCAGCGTTGTATCATCAGCGAACAACAACTGACTCACTTCCCAAGCTCTCTCATCCCCAACAGACTTCATACTTGCCCCTCTTTCCAAAACTCTTGCATTCACCTCCCTAACAACCCCATCCATAAACAAATTAAACAACCATGGAGACATCACACACCCCTGCCGCAAACCTATATTCACTGAGAACCAATCACTTTCCTCTCTTCCTACACGTACACATGCCTTACATCCTCGATAAAAACTTTTCACTGCTTCTAACAACTTGCCTCCCACACCATATATTCTTAATACCTTCCACAGAGCATCTCTATCAACTCTATCATATGCCTATATATATATATATATATATATATATATATATATATATATATATATATATACTCAACTCCAGTCTAGGCATGTATGAGTCTGATCCAGTCCTATCTAAGGAATCATTAACATGTACAAGTTAATGAGCCAATCTGCCACCTGGCCCTTGCCTTAAATGGTCACATTTCTTACTTGACCATGCCTGACCCTCACCTGATGAAGTCATGCACTTTACCTGTCATGTATACCTGTAAAACTTACCTTTGTTAAACATCCCTGTATCTCTGATGAAGCAAATACTCACAAAAGCTCTAAGATCTTCACGTTTCATTTTACAAGTGTCTACCAATATATTCCTGAATCATGTGTTCTCTTTTCATTTATCTATGGATGTGCTGGAAATGAGATGTTTGAGGACAATATGTGGCGTGAGGTGGTTTGATCGAGTAAGTAATGAAAGGGTAAAAGAGATGTGTGGTAATAAGAAGAGTGTGGTTGAGAGAGCAGAAGAGGGTGTTTGGAAATGGTTTGGTTACATGGAGAGAATGAGTGAGGAAAGATTGACAAAGAGGATATATGTGTTAGAGGTGGAGGGAATGAGGAGAAGTGGAAGACCAAAATGGAGAAGGAAAGATGGAATGAATAAGATTTTGAGTGATCGGGGCCTGAACATGCAGGAGGGTGAAAGGCGTGCAAGGAATAGAGTGAATTGGAACAATGTGACGTACCGGGGTTGACGTGCTGTCAATGGATTCAACCAGGGCATGTGAAGCATCTGGGGTAAGCCATGGAAAGTTCTGTGGGGCCTGGATGTGGAAAGGGAGCTGTGGTTTCGGTGCACTATTACATGACAGCTAGAGACTGAGTGTGAATGAATGTGGCCCTTGTTGTCTTTTCCTAGCGCTACCTCGCGCATGCGGTGGGAGGGGTTGGTATTTCATTATGTGGCAGGGTGGCGACAGGAATGAATAAGGGCAGACAGTATGAATTATGTACATGTGTATATATGTATATGTCTGTGTGTGTATATATATGTATACGTTGAGATGTACAGGTATGTATATGTGCGTGTGTGGACATGTATGTATATACATGTGTATGTGGGTGGGTTGGGCCATACTTTTGTCTGTTTCCTTGCGCTACCTCGCTAACACGGGAGCCAGTGACAAAGTATAATAAATAAACATATTATTTATTATACTTAATCGCTGTTTCTCGCATCAGTGAGGTAGCGCTAGGAAAAACACAAAGAATGGCCCATCCACTCATACACACACACACACACACACACACACATATATATATATATATATATATATATATATATTTTTTTTTTGCTTTGTCGGTCTCCCGCGTTTGCGAGGTAGCGCAAGGAAACAGACGAAAGAAATGGCCCAACCCACCCCCATACACATGTATATACATACGTTCACACACGCAAATATACATACCTACACAGCTTTCCATGGTTTACCACAGACGCTTCACATGCCTTGATTCAATCCACTGCCAGCACGTCAACCCCGGTATACCACATCGCTCCAAATCACTCTATTCCTTGCCCTCCTTTCACCCTCCTGCATGTTCAGGCCCCGATCACACAAAATCTTTTTCACTCCATCTTTCCACCTCCAATTTGGTCTCCCTCTTCTCCTCGTTCCCTCCACCTCCGACACATATATTCTCTTGGTCAATCTTTTCTCACTCATTCCCTCCATGTGCCCGAACCATTTCAAAACACCCTCTTCTGCTCTCTCAACCACGCTCTTTTTATTTCCACACATCTCTCTTACCCTTACATTACTTACTCGATCAAACCACCTCACACCACATATTGTCCTCAAACATCTCATTTCCAGCACATCCATCCTCCTGCGCACAACTCTATCCATAGCCCACGCCTCGCAACCATACAACATTGTTGGGACCACTATTCCTTCAAACATACCCATTTTTGCTTTCCGAGATAATGTTCTCGACTTCCACACATTCTTCAAGGCTCCCAGAATTTTCGCCCCCTCCCCCACCCTATGATCCACTTCCGCTTCCATGGTTCCATCCGCTGCCAGATCCACTCCCAGATATCTAAAACACTTCACTTCCTCCAGTTTTTCTCCATTCAAACTCACCTCCCAATTGACTTGACCCTCAACCCTACTGTACCTAATAACCTTGCTTTTATTCACATTTACTCTTAAATTTCTTCTTTCACACACTTTACCAAACTCAGTCACCAGCTTCTGCAGTTTCTCACATGAATCAGCCACCAGCGCTGAGTCATCAGCGAACAACAACTGACTCACTTCCCAAGCTCTCTCATCCCCAACAGACTTCATACTTGCCCCTCTTTCCAAAACTCTTGCATTCACCTCCCTAACAACCCCATCCATAAACAAATTAAACAACCATGGAGACATCATACACCCCTGCCGCAAACCTACATTCACTGAGAACCAATCACTTTCCTCTCTTCCTACATGTACACATGCCTTACATCCTCGATAAAAACTTTTCACTGCTTCTAACAACTTGCCTCCCACACCATATATTCTTAATACCTTCCACAGAGCATCTCTATCAACTCTATCATATGCCTTCTCCAGATCCATAAATGCTACATACAAATCCATTTGCTTTTCTAAGTATTTCTCACATACATTCTTCAAAGCAAACACCTGATCCACACATCCTCTACCACTTCTGAAACCACACTGCTCTTCCCCAATCTGATGCTCTGTACATGCCTTCACCCTCTCAATCAATATCCTCCCATATAATTTACCAGGAATACTCAACAAACTTATACCTCTGTAATTTGAGCACTCACTCTTATCCCCTTTGCCTTTGTACAATGGCACTATGCACGCATTCCGCCAATCCTCAGGCACCTCACCATGAGTCATACATACATTAAATAACCTTACCAACCAGTCAACAATACAGTCACCCCCTTTTTTAATAAATTCCACTGCAATACCATCCAAACCTGCTGCCTTGCCAGCTTTCATCTTCCGCAAAGCTTTTACTACCTCTTCTCTGTTTACCAAATCATTTTCCCTAACCCTCTCACTTTGCACACCACCTCGACCAAAACACCCTATATCTGCCACTCTATCATCAAACACATTCAACAAACCTTCAAAATACTCACTCCATCTCCTTCTGACATCACCACTACTTGTTATCACCTCCCCATTTGCGCCCTTCACTGAAGTTCCCATTTGCTCCCTTGTCTTACGCACTTTATTTACCTCCTTCCAGAACATCTTTTTATTCTCCCTAAAATTTAATGATACTCTCTCACCCCAACTCTCATTTGCCCTTTTTTTCACCTCTTGCACCTTTCTCTTGACCTCCTGTCTCTTTCTTTTATACATCTCCCACTCAATTTCATTTTTTCCCTGCAAAAATCGTCCAAATGCCTCTCTCTTCTCTTTCACTAATACTCTTACTTCTTCATCCCACCACTCACTACCCTTTCCAATCAACCCACCTCCCACTCTTCTCATGCCACAAGCATCTTTTGCGCAATCCATCACTGATTCCCTAAATACATCCCATTCCTCCCCCACTCCCCTTACTTCCATTGTTCTCACCTTTTTCCATTCTGTACTCAGTCTCTCCTGGTACTTCCTCACACAGGTCTCCTTCCCAAGCTCACTTACTCTCACCACCCTCTTCACCCCAACATTCACTCTTCTTTTCTGAAAACCCATACAAATCTTCACCTTAGCCTCCACAAGATAATGATCAGATATCCCTCCAGTTGCACCTCTCAGCACATTAACATCCAAAAGTCTCTCTTTCACGCGCCTGTCAATTAACACGTAATCCAATAACGCTCTCTGGCCATCTCTCCTACTTACATAAGTATACTTATGTATATCTCGCTTTTTAAACCAGGTATTCCCAATCATCAGTCCTTTTTCAGCACATAAATCTACAAGCTCTTCTTCACCATTTCCATTTACAACACTGAACACCCCATGTATACCAATTATTCCCTCAACTGCCACATTACTCACCTTTGCATTCAAATCACCCATCACTATAACCCGGTCTCGTGCATCAAAACCACTAACACACTCATTCAGCTGCTCCCAAAACACTTGCCTCTCATGATCTTTCTTCTCATGCCCAGGTGCATATGCACCAATAATTACCCATCTCTCTCCATCAACTTTCAGTTTTACCCATATTAATCGAGAATTTACTTTCTTACATTCTATCACATACTCCCACAACTCCTGTTTCAGGAGAATTGCTACTCCTTCCCTTGCTCTTGTCTTCTCACTTACCCCTGACTTTACTCCCAAGACATTCCCAAACCACTCTTCCCCTTTACCCTTGAGCTTCGTTTCACTCAGAGCCAAAACATCCAGGTTCCTTTCCTCAAACATACTACCTATCTCTCCTTTTTTCACATCTTGGTTACATCCACACACATTTAGGCACCCCAATCTGAGCCTTCGAGGAGAATGAGCACTCCCCACATGACTCCTTCTTCTGTTTCCCATTTTAGAAAGTTAAAAAATACAAGGAGGGGAGGATTTCTGGCCCCCCGCTCCCGTCCCCTCTAGTCGCTTTTCTATATATATATATATATATATATATATATATATATATATATATATATATATATATATATATATATATACATATTCATACTTGCTTACCTTCATCCATTTCCAGCACCATCCGGCCACACAGGAAAACAGACAGAAAAGGCCACATTTGTTCATACTTGCTTGCTGTTTCCTGCGTTAGTGAGGTAGCACCTGAAACAGAAGAGGAAAAGGCTGCATTCACTCACATCCATTCTCTAGCTGTCATATGTAATGTGCCAAAACCATAGCCCTCTGTTCACAGCCAGGCCCCAAAGACCTTTCCATGGTTTCCTCCATCTGTTTCATATATGCCATGGTTCAGTCAACTGACAGCATGTCGCCCCTGTATACCACATTGATTTCATTCACTCTATCCCATGCATGCCTTTCACCCCTCTGCATGTTCAGGCCCTGTTTATTCAAGACCATTTTCACTCCATCCTTCCAACTCCAAACTTATGAAACACATATATCCTCTCTGTCAATCTTTCCTCGCTTATTCTCTCCCTATGTCCAGACCATTTTAACACAATATCTTGTTCTCTCTCTCAACCACATTCTTTTTATTGCCATATATCTCTCTTAACCTTTCATTACTGACTCAATCAAACCACTACACACCACTTATTACCCTCAAAATTTCATTTCCAGTACATAAATCTTCCTCTACACATTCTCGTCTAAAGCCCACATCTTGCATTCATATAACATTGTAAGGAGTTCCACATCTTGAAAAATACCCATTTCTGCCCTCCCAGATAACGCTCTCTCTTTTCACATGCCTCTGCTCCCGGGACCTTTGCCCCCTCACCCACCCAATGGCTGATTTATGCTTTCATGGTTCTGATTGTTGCCATATCCACTACCAGGAATCTGCAACAATTCACTTCCTCAAAACTTTCTCCATTCTACCAGTCCCTCTACCCAGGTAAACCTAATAACCTTGCTTTTATTCACACAAACACACACACATGCATGCACACACACACACACACACACACACACACACACACATAAATATATATATATATATATATATATATATATATGATAGAGTTGATAGAGATGCTCTGTGGAAGGTATTAAGAATATATGGTGTGGGAGGAAAGTTGTTAGAAGCAGTGAAAAGTTTTTATCGAGGATGTAAGGCATGTGTACGTGTAGGAAGAGAGGAAAGTGATTGGTTCTCAGTGAATGTAGGTTTGCGGCAGGGGTGTGTGATGTCTCCATGGTTGTTTAATTTGTTTATGGATGGGGTTGTTAGGGAGGTAAATGCAAGAGTTTTGGAAAGAGGGGCAAGTATGAAGTCTGTTTATACTTTGTCGCTGTCTCCCGCGTTTGCGAGGTAGCGCAAGGAAACAGACGAAAGAAATGGCCCAACCCACCCCCATACACATGTATATACATACATCCACACACGCAAATATACATACCTACACAGCTTTCCATGGTTTACCCCAGATGCTTCACATGCCCTGATTCAATCCACTGACAGCACGTCAACCCCGGTATACCACATCGCTCCTATTCACTCTATTCTTTGCCCTCCTTTCACCCTCCTGCATGTTCAGGCCCCGATCACACAAAATCTTTTTCACTCCATCTTTCCACCTCCAATTTGGTCTCCCTCTTCTCCTTGCTCCCTCCACCTCCGACACATATATCCTCTTGGTCAATCTTTCCTCACTCATCCTCTCCATGTGCCCAAACCACTTCAAAACACCCTCTTCTGCTCTCTCAACCATGCTCTTTTTATTTCCACACATCTCTCTTACCCTTACGTTACTCACTCGATCAAACCACCTCACACCACACATTGTCCTCAAACATCTCATTTCCAGCACATCCATCCTCCTGCGCACAACTCTATCCATAGCCCACGCCTCGCAATCATACAACATTGTTGGAACCACTATTCCTTCAAACATACCCATTTTTGCTTTCCGAGATAATGTTCTCGACTTCCACACATTCTTCAAGGCCCCCAGAATTTTCGCCCCCTCCCCCACCCTTTGATCCACTTCCGCTTCCATGGTTCCATCCGCTGCCAGATCCACTCCCAGATATCTAAAACACTTCACTTCCTCCAGTTTTTCTCCATTCAAACTCACCTCCCAATTGACTTGACCCTCAACCCTACTGTACCTAATAACCTTGCTCTTATTCACATTTACTCTTAACTTTCTTCTTCCACACACTTTACCAAACTCCGTCACCAGCTTCTGCAGTTTCTCACATGAATCAGCCACCAGCGCTGTATCATCAGCGAACAACAACTGACTCACTTCCCAAGCTCTCTCATCCCCAACAGACCCCATACCCGCCCCTATATATATAATGCATTATTACATGACAGCTAGAGACTGAGTGTGAACGAATGTGGCCTTTGTTGTCTTTTCCTAGCGCTACCTCGCACACGTGAGGGGGGAGGGGGTTGTTATTCTATGTGTGGCAAGGTGGCGATGGGAATGAATAAAGGCAGACAGCATGACTTATGTACATGTGTACCTATGTATATGTCTGTGTGTGTATATATATGTATACATTGAGATGTATAGGTATGTATATTTGCGTGTGTGGATGTGTATGTATATACATGTGTATGGGGGTGGGTTGGGCCATTCTTTCATCTGTTTCCTTGCGCTACCTTGCTAACGTGGGAGACAGCGACAAAGCAAAATAAATAAATAAATAAATATATATATATATATATATATATATATGTATAAAATTTGTTTTTTTTATCTATATATATAATTGCTGTTTCCTGCGTCAGCAAGGTAGTGCCAGGAAACGGATGAAGAATGGCCCATCAACTCAAATAAATGTATATATAAATGTCCACATGCGGACATATACATATGCATACATATATACACAAACACAGACATACACATGTACACGCTCATACTTGCTGGCCTCCATCCATTCCTATCGCTACCTGACCCCACAGGAAACAGCATTGCCACCCTATCCTTCAGCGAGGCAGCGTCAGGAAAACAGACAAAAAAAGGGGCACGTTCGTTCACACTCAGCCTTTAGCTGTCATGTGTAATGCACCGAAACCACAGCTCCCTATCCACATCCAGGCCCCACAGACCTTTCCATGGTTTACCCCAGGCCCAATTTTCATGAATGAATTCTTGTTACCAGAGCCTTCTGAAAGGCTCCTACAGCCCAAGGCTGTGCTACTTCTACTTTTAGAGGATATTATCTGAAGAGACTGTACTCCTAGTGGTATAGCCTCGCCAAGGTGACTTTTTCAATCATGATGTACCCTCGAGCAGATGGAGTCCTGTAACACCTATATGTATGTGTGTATGTATGTATGTATATATGTATGTATGTATGTATGTATGTATGTATGTATGTATGTATGCATATATATATATATATATATATATATATATATATATATATATATATATATATATATATATATATATATATATATCTTTCTTTTCTTTTAAACTATTCGCCATTTCCCGCGTTAGCGAGGTAGCGCTAAGAACAGAGGACTGGGCCTTTTTTGGAATATCCTCAACTGGCCCCCTCTGTTCCTTCTTTTGGAAAATTTAAAAAAAAAAAAAAAAAAAAACGAGAGGGGAGGATTTCCAGCCCCCCGCTCCCTCCCCTTTTAGTCGCCTTCTACGACACGCAGGGAATACGTGGGAAGTATTCTTAATCCCCTATCCCCAGGGATAATATATATATATATATATATTTTTTTTTTTTTGCTGTCTCCCGCGTTTGCGAGGTAGCGCAAGGAAACAGACGAAAGAAATGGCCCAACCCCCCCCCCATACACATGTACATACACACGTCCACACACGCAAATATACATACCTACACAGCTTTCCATGGTTTACCCCAGACGCTTCACATGCCTTGATTCAATCCACTGACAGCACGTCAACCCCTGTATACCACATGACTCCAATTCACTCTATTCCTTGCCCTCCTTTCACCCTCCTGCATGTTCAGGCCCCGATCACACAAAATCTTTTTCACTCCATCTTTCCACCTCCAATTTGGTCTCCCTCTTCTCCTCGTTCCCTCCACCTCCGACACATATATCCTCTTGGTCAATCTCTCCTCACTCATTCTCTCCATGTGCCCAAACCATTTCAAAACACCCTCTTCTGCTCTCTCAACCACGCTCTTTTTATTTCCACACATCTCTCTTACCCTTACGTTACTTACTCGATCAAACCACCTCACACCACACATTGTCCTCAAACATCTCATTTCCAGCACATCCATCCTCCTGCGCACATCTCTATCCATAGCCCACGCCTCGCAACCATACAACATTGTTGGAACCACTATTCCTTCAAACATACCCATTTTTGCTTTCCGAGATAATGATGTTCTCGACTTCCACACATTCTTCAAGGCTCCCAGGATTTTCGCCCCCTCCCCCACCCTATGATCCACTTCCGCTTCCATGGTTCCATCCGCTGACAGATCCACTCCCAGATATCTAAAACACTTCACTTCCTCCAGTTTTTCTCCATTCAAACTCACCTCCCAATTGACTTGACCCTCACCCCTACTGTACTTAATAACCTTGCTCTTATTCACATTTACTCTCAACTTTCTTCTTCCACACACTTTACCAAACTCAGTCACCAGCTTCTGCAGTTCCTCACATGAATCAGCCACCAGCGCTGTATCATCAGCGAACAACAACTGACTCACTTCCCAAGCTCTCTCATCCCCAACAGACTTCATACTTGCCCCTCTTTCCAAAACTCTTGCATTCACCTCCCTAACAACCTCATCCATAAACAAATTAAACAACCATGGAGACATCACACACCCCTGCCGCAAACCTACATTCACTGAGAACCAATCACTCTCCCCTCTTCCTACACGTACACATGCCTTACATCCTCGATAAAAACTTTTCACTGCTTCTAACAACTTGCCTCCCACACCATATATTCTTAATACCTTCCACAGAGCATCTCTATCAACTCTATCATATGCCTTCTCCAGATCCATAAATGCTACATACAAATCCATTTGCTTTTCTAAGTATTTCTCACATACATTCTTCAAAGCAAACACCTGATCCACACATCCTCTACCACTTCTGAAACCACACTGCTCTTCCCCAATCTGATGCTCTGTACATGCCTTCACCCTCTCAATCAATACCCTCCCATATAATTTACCAGGAATACTCAACAAACTTATACCTCTGTAATTTGAGCACTCACTCTAATCCCCTTTGCCTTTGTACAATGGCACTATGCACGCATTCTGCCAATCCTCAGGCACCTCACCATGAGTCATACATACATTAAATAACCTTACCAACCAGTCAATAATACAGTCACCCCCTTTTTTAATAAATTCCACTGCAATACCATCCAAACCTGCTGCCTTGCCGGCTTTCAATATATATATATATATATATATTTTTTTTTTTTTTTTTTTAATACCTCGTCGCTGTCTCCCGCGTTTGCGAGGTAGCGCAAGGAAACAGACGAAAGAAATGGCCCAACCCCCCCCATACACATGTACATACACACGTCCACACACACAAATATACATACCTACACAGCTTTCCATGGTTTACCCCGGACGCTTCACATGCCCTGATTCAGTCCACTGACAGCACGTCAACCCCTGTATACCACATCGCTCCAATTCACTCTATTCCTTGCCCTCCTTTCACCCTCCTGCATGTTCAGGCCCCGATCACACAAAATCCTTTTCACTCCATCTTTCCACCTCCAATTCGGTCTCCCTCTTCTCCTCGTTCCCTCCACCTCCGACACATATATCCTCTTGGTCAATCTTTCCTCACTCATTCTCTCCATGTGCCCAAACCATTTCAAAACACCCTCTTCTGCTCTCTCAACCACACTCTTTTTATTTCCACACATCTCTCTTACCCTTACATTACTTACTCGATCATACCACCTCACACCACACATTGTCCTCAAACATCTCATTTCCAGCACATCCACCCTCCTGCGCACAACTCTATCCATAGCCCACGCCTCGCAACCATACAACATTGTTGGAATCACTATTCCTTCAAACATACCCATTTTTGCTTTCCGAGATAATGTTCTCGACTTCCACACATTCTTCAAGGCTCCCAGGATTTTCGCCCCTCCCCCACCCTATGATTCACTTCTGCTTCCATGGTTCCATCCACTGCCAGATCCACTCTCAGATATCTAAAACACTTTACTTCCTCCAGTTTTTCTCCATTCAAACTTACCTCCCAATTGACTTGACCCTCAACCCTACTGTACCTAATAACCTTGCTCTTATTCACATTTACTCTTAACTTTCTTCTTTCACACACTTTAGCAAACTCAGTCACCAGCTTCTGCAGTTTCTCACATGGATCAGCCACCAGCGCTGTATCATCAGTGAACAACAACTGACTCACTTCCCAAGCTCTCTCATCCACAACAGACTTCATACTTGCCCCTCTTTCCAAAACTCTTGCATTCACCTCCCTAACAACCCCATCCATATATATATATATATATATATATATATAAATACAGAAGAAGGAGTCATGCAGGGAGTGCTCATTCTCCTCCAAGGCTCAGACTGGGGTGTCTAAATGTGTGTGGATGTAACCAAGATGAGAAAAAAGGAGAGATAGGTAGTATGTTTGAGGAAAGGGACCTGGATGTTTTGGCTCTGAGTGAAACGAAGCTCAAGGGTAAAGGGGAAGAGTGGTTTGGGAATGTCTTGGGAGTAAAGTCAGGGGTTGGTGAGAGGACAAGAGCAAAGAGAGGGGTAGCACTACCCAAAGCAGTTGTGGGAGTATAAGAAAGTAAACCCTAGATTGATTTGGGTAAAACTGAAAGTGAATGGAGAGAGATGGGTGATTATCGGTGCCTATGCACCTGGTCATGAAAAGAAAGATCATGAGAGGCAAGTGTTTTGGGAGCAGCTGAGTGAGTTAGCAGCTTTGATGCACGAGATTGGGTTATAGTGATGGATGATTTGAATGCAAAGGTGAGTAATGTGATAATTGAGGGTGTTCAGTGTTGGAAATGGAAATGGTGAAGAGCTTGTAGATTTGTGTGCTGAAAAAGGACTGGTGATTGGGAGTACCTAGATTAAAAAGAGAGATATACATAAGTGTATGTATGGAAGTAGGGGAGATGGCCAGAGAGCGATACTGGACTACGGGTTAATTGATAGGTGCGTGAAAGAGAGACTTTTGGATGTTACTGTGCTGAGAGGGGCAACTGGAGTGATGTCTGATCATCATCTCATGAAGGTGAAGATTTGTAGAGGTTTTAAGAAAAGAAGAATGTTGAGGTGAAGAGAGTGGTGAGAGTAAGTGAGCTTGGAAAGGAGACTTGTGTGATGAAGTACCAGGAAAGGTTGAGTGCAGAATGGAAAAAGGTGAGAGCAGATGATGTAAGGTGAGTGGGGGAGGAATGGGATGTATTTAGAGAAGTAGTGATGGCTTGCACAAAGGATGCCTATGGCATGAGAAAGGTGGGAGTTGGGCAGATTAGACAGGGTATGAGTGGTGGGATGAAGAAGTAAGATTGTGAGTGAAAGAGAAGGGAGAGGCATTTGGACAATTTTTGCAGGTAAGTAGTGCGAATGACTGGGAGATGTATAAAAGAAAGAGGCAAGGAGGTCAAGAGAAAGGTGGAAGAAGTGAAAAAGAGGGCAAATGAGAGTTGAGGTGAGAGATCATCATTAAATTTTAGGGAGAATAAAAAGATGTTTTGTTAGGAGGTAAATGTAGTGCATAAGACAAGAAAAAATGGGAACATCGGTGAAGGGGGCTAATGGAGAGGTAAAAACAAGTGGTGGTGAAGTGAGGAGGAGATGGAGTGAGTATTTGAAGGTTTATTGAATGTGTTTGATGATAGAATGGCAGACATAGGGTGTTTTGGTCGAGGTGGTGTGCGAAGTGAGAGGTTCAGGGAGAATGGTTTGGTATACAGAGAAGAGGTAGTGAAGGCTTTGCAGAAGATGAAAGCTGGCAAGGTGGCGGGTTTGGATGGTATTGCTGTGGAATTTATCAAAAAAGGGGGTAACTGTTTTGTTGGCTGGTTGGTAAGGATGTTCAATGTATGTATGGTTTGTGGAAGTGCCTGAGGACTGGCAGAATGCATGCATAGTGCCACTGTACAAAGGCAAAGGGAAAAAAGGTGAGTGTTGAAATTACAGAGGTATAAGTTTGTTGAGTATTCCTGGGAAATTATACGGGAGGGTATTGATTGAGAGGGTAAAGGCATGTACAGAGCATCAGATTGGGGAAGAGCAGTGTGGTTTCAGAAGTGGTGGAGGATGTGTGGATCAGGTTTTTGCTTTGAAGAATGTATGTGAGAAATACTTGGAAAAACATGGATTTGTATGTAGCATTTATGGATCTGGAGAGGGCATATGATAGAGTTGATAGGGATGCTTTGTGGAAGGTATTAAGAGTATATGGCGTGGGAGGTAAGTTGCTGGAAGCAGTGAAAGGTTTTTATCAAGGATGTAAGGCATGTGTACGAGTAGGAAGAGAGGAAAGTGATTGGTTCCCAGTGAATGTTGGTTAGTGACAGGGGTGCGTGTTGTCTCCATGGTTTTTTAATTTCTTTATAGATGGGGTTGTTAGGGAGGTGAATGCAAGAGTTTTGGAGAGAGGGGCAAGTATGCAGTCTGTTGTGGATGGGAGGGCTTGGGAAGTGAGTCAATTGTTGTTCGCTAATGATACAGCACCAGTGGCTGATTCAGGTGAGAAACTGCAGAAGTTGGTGACTGAATTTGGTAAAGTGTGTGAAAGAAGAAAGCTAAGAGTAAATGTGAATAAGAGCAAGGTTATTAGGGTCAGTAGGGGTGAGGGACAAGTTAATTGGGAGGTAAGTTTGAATGGAGAAAAACTGTAGGATGTGAAGCGTTTTAGATATCTGGGAGTGTGGTTCAGAGAGCAGAAGAGGGTGTATTGAAATGGTTTGGTCACATGAAGACAATGAGTGAAGAAAGATTGACAAAGAGGATATATGTGTCAGAGGTGGAGGGAACAAGGAGAAAAGGGAGACCAAATTGGAGGTGGAAGGATGGAGCAAAAATGATTTTCAGCAATCAGGAGCTGAACATACAGAAGGGTGAAAGGCATGCAAGGAATAGAGTGAACTGGAAAGATGTGGTATACCAGGGTTGACATGCTGTCAATGGATTGAACCAGGGCAAGTGAAGCGTCTGGAGTAAACCAAGGAAAGTTTTGTGGGGTCTGGATGTGGAAAGGAAGCTGTGATTTTGGTGCATTACACATGATAGCTAGAGACTGAGTGTGAATGAATATGGCCCTTGTTGTCTTTTCCTAATGCTACCTTGCTCGCACGTTGGGGGGTGCCATTTCATGTGTGGCGGGGTGGCGACAGGAATGGATGAAGGCAGCAAGTATGAATATGTGTATATGTATATGTCTGTGTATGTATATACATGTGTATGTGGGTGGATGGTCTAGCCAGGCATAGTTGATACTGCACAAAAATCCTTATTGTTCTAACATTCTAAAAATTGGCTGGGTTTCATGACACAAGTTATGATCAGAGTACATCCCTACTCTTTATGTTTCTGAATTTAACAGGTGACTTTTTTCTCTCATAAATCTCAGTCTTATGTGGCTATGTCATTATGATGATACATTAAAGATGCGGAAAAAGTTAGCAATAAGTGATATATGATTTTTTTTTATTTGATATAAGGATGATTTATGGCTGTTGCTCACCATGTGAATTAAGTTTATATATATATATATATATATATATATATATATATATATATATATATATATATATATATATATACACATACTTTTTCTTATTTCATAAGGCCTTAAAACTATAAGATAAGATGTGATGTTTCTTCCTGCAATAGTTTGAGAAAACATAAAAATCTTGCACATCCCAGGGCAACCTAACATGAATACTCGGACCTGTATATAGGCTGTCTTTATATTCATGTTATATATTATCTCTGGGCAAAAAAATAAAAAATAAAAAAAGAAAGATAATTATTTTTAGACCTTTATTATATAGAACATTAAGATATCCTTATTATCCAGACCTTGTTGTTTTAGGATATAGTATGTACTGAAATATTTTTCGTTTTGACATCAATATTCACACTAATTGTTTGAAAGCTAAACATCTAGTCTGAATATCTTGGACTAAATTATTTAGGACCTAAATATAAGCTTTTGATTACTCAGAACCTAATTATCTAAAGCAATGGTAATGAATGGCATTATAATTTCCAAAGAGGAAAAAAAAAATACATATATATTTTAAGACTTTGGATGATTTACAGAATACATATAGAATTTCATCCACCTCAGTACACAGTATTTCACAACCAGTGCTTTTGTAATTTTCACTGTATATACATATATATGTATAAAAAAGGACAAAATTAAGTTGACATCTATGCTCTTTTGGGTTGTATCGTATTAAAAAAGAAGACAGGATGTAATTCCAGTGTCTACCATCACCATATGTTTGCTGAAATGATTATTAACATAACACCCATGACCCATCAGAAATGACAGGACTAGGCATCTTCTAAATAAATGATATTGTTAACATGTGCCTTTATTTTCCATCCTCACCTATATTCAGTGGACAATTTTGACTTAACTGGTACTCCTTCACCCTTTCACCACTTGATGACTTGTGCAAGCTTACTGTTCAACATTATTTCATTATTTCAGTGAGGTTAACCTCAAAAAACTTTTAATAGTTCCTTGCACTCACAGCAAAAGTGACAAATAAGATTTTACCCTCTACCTCAACCATCAGCAGCACAATGTTAAACGGTCCTATAAATCTATATATGTAATGTCTCTGCTGAAAAGTGTTTATCAAGATGTCAAAGCACTGAGCAACAGTTCACAACCTGGTCATCCTTGGATCCCTTACAGGCCCATGAAGGCAATAATGGGTGTCCATAAACTGTATGTTCAACACGTCAAACAACTGTAACGAAAACTGTTCATAAGGCTGCTTCAAGTTTCTTCGCTCTTTAAACACAGCTAGAACTACATCCATTTGGTAAAGCTATGCTGGTCATCTGTCAATCACAAACTGATTTTTTTTTTTGAAATCCAAGCAAAGTTTTGTAGGGAAATAACTGTATGACAAGTTTATGGGCTCCCTGCACAAACACCTGAAGTAGTTGAAAGGTCTTCATGATTAGTCTGTATGAATCTGTAATGAATATGATTTGATCATACTGGGAGATTTTTATATATCGTTATCAAGAGAAGAATCCCTTTCCAGTAGCTCTGAGAATAGGATCTAGCTAACTTGTTTGATAATGTCCTGATACAATTAACTGAGAGACCTACTTGTGACAAAACCATAATGATTTCTAGCTACAAACAAGGTTAATAATACGGTTGAAGCTGGAGAAAAGTTCTGTACACATGATCACTATGGGAGCTTGAGAAAATATAATACTCAAGGGAAAGGAAGAAAAGATAGACAAGAAAATTTTGATCACATTGCTCTTGACAGTTAAACCTGGAATGATACCATTACTGAAAAGAATATGTACAAATCTTAGTGAAGCTTTAGTAAAACTTTCAAAACAGTTGTATATGCCAATACATAGTAGAAAGCCTTTTTCCAAAACGATGCTAAAATGGTTCTGTCCTATCACCTACCCTCTTCTTTCTCTCAGTAAATGATCTCTTTTCTATTTCTAACCCCATTCACTCTCATGCTGATGATTCCACTTTGCATACTTCAAGTCATCTTTTATTCCCTCCCTTCTTTAATACTCATTCTCTTTCTCATACTGATGATATTTCGAGGCTCATTTCTGATCTTGTAATATCTATTAGTGTGAAAATGTAAATTTTCCCGAGGCCTCTATTTAAGAATAATTCATTTTCCTCTGTTCAATATCAAAACACCTCAATTCAACCTTGTAATGATATAAACATGTGGGACATAATCATATCCTCTGCTTTGTCCTGAAAACCCCATATAATCAACATCACAAAGTCTGCTTCCTGAAGACTGGGAGTGTTGTATAGGTACCGTGATCATATTTCTTGTTAGCAGCTGTTTTACATCTACAGGGGTTTTATTTGTCCAGGTATGGAATACTGTTTACACATCTGGAGGGGGATTGCCCTGCACCTCTCCCTCTATTACAAAGAATGAAATTAAAGATCTTCCATCTCCTTAGTTCTCCTGGAATCACCTCTCCTTTTCCATACGCTGTGATGTTGCTGCTCTCTATTTGTATGTATCCCTACCCCATAAAGGTTAGGTCTCGTGACAAGCACATGGCTCCTGCTTCCCACAGCTTCTGCATGGAGGCCAGTGATTTGAGTGAGAACTGACTGTTATGTGCCTCCTCCTTTCCTCCAACAGACAGGCTGTGGAATTCTCTTCCTTCTTGTGTCTTTCCCTCTTCATATAACATTTCTTCCTTTAAGAGTAAGATGTACAAAAACTTACGGAGCCCAGATTAATTTTTACCACACTTTTTAATTTTTTCTTTCACCCAAGATGGCTGTGAAATGGGCATAATATCCATCCATGCCATGTCGGTCAGTCAGAAAAGAGATTGAGAGAGACCAATAACTACCATGGCAGAATGAATTACATAAATTTGCAGAAAGAGACACATGTCAATGAAAACATCAATTTTTAAGCGTATATTGCTGAAAATAGCATTACAAACCCTAAGGAGTTTCATGGTTTTGCTAGAAGCAAGAGAATCATTACCCGATCAACTGTACCATGAATTACAGTAAATGACTCACAACAATGTAGTCATGACAAAGATTCTAAATGATATTCTGCATCTGTATTTACAAGTGAAAAGGCAATACATCCTCTGAACCCAGTTCCACTGATATTTATATATATATTTATTTTGCTTTGTCGCTGCCTCCCGCGTTTGCGAGGTAGCGCAAGGAAACAGACGAAAGAAATGGCCCAACCCACCCCCATACACATGTATATACATACACCTCCACACACACAAATATACATACCCATACATCTCAATGTACACATATATATACACACACAGACACATACATATATACACATGCACACAATTCACACTGTCTGCCTTTATTCATTCCCATCGCCACCTCACCACACATGGAATAACATCCCCCTCCCCCCTCATGTGTGCGAGGTAGCGCTAGGAAAAGACAACAAAGGCCCCATTTGTTCACACTCAGTCTCTAGCTGTCATGCAATAATGCCCGAAACCACAGCTCCCTTTCCACATCCAAGCTCCACAGAACTTTCCATGGTTTACCCCAGACGCTTCACATGCCCTGATTCAATCCATTGACAGCACGTCAACCCCGGTATACCACATCGATCCAAGTCACTCCACTGATAAGAGATGAAAACAATTGGCAACACACTAACAGAAATGCTTAAGATATACTGTCAACACAACATGAAGTAAAAGTAAACAAAACAGCAAGTCCAGATCATTTGCATCCATGGAAAATGAAAAAAGGCAAAAAATGAGATACTCAAACTCTTGACTGCTCTTCTCAGAAAGTCAATTGTTTGGGAAAAGTTCTAAGAGAACGGATGTTGCTATGTAGCGCAGATATTCATATAGCAATTAACCACTGCCCAGAAATTATTGTCTGACTAGCTTGATGCTTATGGTCAGTAAGCTAATGGAAATAATCACTCGGGATAAGATTGTAAACGATTTAGAGGACCACCTCTTAAAAACTAACCTAACATAAAACTTAACCTAAACAGGGGTCATGAGATCTCGAGTGAGCTCAGCTTTATTGGTTCTGCAGCTTTGGGGACTGGTACCAAAGACTCCTTGACATTAGAACCCTTAGTATTATTCCTCCAGACTCTGGAAACATTAAAGCCAGTTTCATAAGTGGATAGGTTAGGTCGTAACCCTATAATGACAACAATTAATAGATGATATTAAGTAGAAGTTACACATTTTTTTAAGTATGCAGAGACGGCACGGACAACTGAATGCCCAAATCAAGGCCATCTCATGAACTCTCTCTCTGTATATATATACTTTTCATTATATCTTTTTTATTATAATTTGTCGCTGTCTCCTATGTTAACGAGGTAGCGCAAGGAAACAGATGAAAGAAATGGCCCTACTCACCCCCATACACATGTATATACATACACGTCCACACACGCAAATATACATACCTATACATCTCCAACGTATTCATATATATATGCACAAATAGACATATACATATATACACATGTAGATAATTCAAACTGTCTGCCTTTATTCATTCCCATTGCCACCCCACCACACATGAAATAAGAATCCCCTCCCCCCGCATGTGCACAAGGTAGCGTTAGGAAAAGACAACAAAGGCCACATTCGTTCACACTCAGTCTCTAGCTGCCATGTATAATGCACTGAAACCACAGCTCCCTTTCCACATCCAGGCCCCACAGAACTTTCCATGGTTTACCCCAGACACTTCACATGCCCTGGTTCAATCCATTGACAGCACGTCGACCCCGGTATACCATATCATTCCAATTCACTCTATTCTTTGCACGCCTTTCACCCTCCTGCATGTTCAAGCCCCGATCACTCAAAATCTTTTACACTCCATCTTTCCAGCTCCAATTTGGTCTCCCACTTCTCCTCGTTCCCTCCACTTATGACACATATATCCTCTTGGTCAATCTTTCCTCACTCATTCTCTCCATGTGACCAAACCATTTCAAAACACCCTCTTCTGCTCTCTCAACCACGCTCTTTTTATTTCCACACATCTCTCTTACCCTATTATAACTTACTCGATCAAAACACCTCACACCACATACTGTCCTTGAACATCTCATTTCCAGCATATATGGGGGTGGGTTGGGCCATTTCTTTCGTCTATTTCCTTGCGCTACCTCGCAAACGCGGGAGACAGCGACAAAAAAAAAAAATTTATATATATATATATATATATATATATATATATGGAATACCTGGTTTAAAAAGCGAGATATACATAAGTATACTTATGTAAGTAGGACAGATGGCCAGAGAGCGTTATTGGATTACGTGTTAATTGACAGGCGCGCGAAAGAGAGACTTTTGGATGTTAATGTGCTGAGAGGTGCAACTGGAGGGATGTCTGATCATTATCTTGTGGAGGCTAAGGTGAAGATTTGTATGGGTTTTCAGAAAAGAAGAGTGAATGTTGGGGTGAAGAGGGTGGTGAGAGTAAGTGAGCTTGGGAAGGAGACTTGTGTGAGGAAGTACCAGGAGAGACTGAGTACAGAATGGAAAAAGGTGAGAACAATGGAAGGGGAGTGGGGGAGGAATGGGATGTATTTAGGGAATCAGTGATGAATTGCGCAAAAGATGCTTGTGGCATGAGAAGAGTGGGAGGTGGGTTGATTAGAAAGGGTAGTGAGTGGTGGGATGAAGAAGTAAGAGTATTAGTGAAAGAGAAGAGAGAGGCATTTGGACGATTTTTGCAGGGAAAAAATACAATTGAGTGGGAGATGTATAAAAGAAAGAGACAGGAGGTCAAGAGAAAGGTGCAAGAGGTGAAAAAAAGGGCAAATGAGAGTTGGGGTGAGAGAGTATCATTAAATTTTAGGGAGAATAAAAAGATGTTCTGGAAGGAGGTAAATAAAGTGCGTAAGACAAGGGAGCAAATGGGAACTTCAGTGAAGGGCACAAATGGGGAGGTGATAACAAGTAGTGGTGATGTGAGAAGGAGATGGAGTGAGTATTTTGAAGGTTTGTTGAATGTGTTTGATGATAGAGTGGCAGATATAGGGTGTTTTGGTAGAGGTGGTGTGCAAAGTGAGAGGGTTAGGGAAAATGAATTGGTAAACAGAGAAGAGGTAGTAAAAGCTTTGCGGAAGATGAAAGCCGGCAAGGCAGCAGGTTTGGATGGTATTGCAGTGGAATTTATTAAAAAAGGGGGTGACTGTATTGTTGACTGGTTGGTAAGGTTATTTAATGTACGTATGACTCATGGTGAGGTGCCTGAGGATTGGCGGAATGCGTGCATAGTGCCATTGTACAAAGGCAAAGGGGATAAGAGTGACTGCTCAAATTACAGAGGTATAAGTTTGTTGAGTATTCCTGGTAAATTATATGGGAGGATATTGATTGAGAGGGTGAAGGCATGTACAGAGCATCAGATTTGGGAAGAGCAGTGTGGTTTCAGAAGTGGTAGAGGATGTGTGGATCAGGTGTTTGCTTTGAAGAATGTATGTGAGAAATACTTAGAAAAGCAAATGGATTTGTATGTAGCATTTATGGATCTGGAGAAGGCATATGATAGAGTTGATAGAGATGCTCTGTGGAAGGTATTAAGAATATATGGTGTGGGAGGCAAGTTGTTTGAAGCAGTGAAAAGTTTTTATCGAGGATGTAAGGCATGTGTACGTGTAGGAAGAGAGGAAAGTGATTGGTTCTCAGTGAATGTAGGTTTGCGGCAGGGGTGTGTGATGTCTCCATGGTTGTTTAATTTGTTTATGGATATGGATGGGGTTGTTAGGGAGGTGAATGCAAGAGTTTTGGAAAGAGGGGCAAGTATGAAGTCTGTTGGGGATGAGAGAGCTTGGGAAGTGAGTCAGTTGTTGTTCGCTGATGATACAGCGCTGGTGGCTGATTCATGTGAGAAACTGCAGAAGCTGGTGACTGAGTTTGGTAAAGTGTGTGAAAGAAGAAAGTTAAGAGTAAATGTGAATAAGAGCAAGGTTATTAGGTACAGTAGGGTTGAGGGTCAATGCAATTGGGAGGTGAGTTTGAATGGAGAAAAACTGGAGGAAGTGAAGTGTTTTAGATATCTGGGAGTGGATCTGGCAGCGGATGGAACCATGGAAGCGGAAGTGGATCATAGGGTGGGGGAGGGGGCGAAAATGCTGGGAGCCTTGAAGAATGTGTGGAAGTCGAGAACATTATCTCGGAAAGCAAAAATGGGTATGTTTGAAGGAATAGTGGTTCCAACAATGTTGTATGGTTGCGAGGCGTGGACTATGGATAGAGTTGTGCGCAGGAGGATGGATGTGCTGGAAATGAGATGTTTGAGGACAATGTGTGGTGTGAGGTGGTTTGATCGAGTAAGTAACGTAAGGGTAAGAGAGATGTGTGGAAATAAAAAGAGCGTGGTTGAGAGAGCAGAAGAGGGTGTTTTGAAATTGTTTGGTCACATTGAGAGAATGAGTGAGGAAAGATTGACCAAGAGGATATATGTGTCGGAGGTGGAGGGAACGAGGAGAAGAGGGAGACCAAATTGGAGGTGGAAAGATGGAGTGAAAAAGATTTTGTGTGATCGGGGCCTGAACATGCAGGAGGGTGAAAGGAGGGCAAAGAATAGAGTGAATTGGAGCGATGTGGTATACCGGGGTTGACGTGCTGTCAGTGGATTGAATCAAGGCATGTGTATGGGGGTGGGTTGGGCCATTTCTTTCGTCTGTTTCCTTGCGCTAGCTCGCAAACGCGGGAGACAGCGGCAAAAAAAAAAAAAAAAATATATATATATACTGGGCTAAGCTAGATACTCATTTTACTGACCATTTCCTTGGGGAAGATGAACAGCTGGCTTGACTGTGGACTGACTTTCGCAGCCAGGATTTGAACCTATGCATTTGAACCTCTGCAGTCCGTAATGTGTTACAGTTAGCAACACTAATCAATACACCACAGAGGCTTCTGTTCTAGCACGAGAGGAATACTTGTCAGAGCACTCATCAGAATGGGACTACCGGGCTATTCCTGTCATCTTATCCTTACAAGCGCCATACACCTACTCAAATCTCATTTATCATATTCTCATAAGTCATCTTGCTATTTCCACTGTGCACAATTGTTTTTAAAAGTAATCATGACAAAGTCCAGCAAACTTGTGGTCCCTAGTCCCCGGCATCATGGGGTGCTAAGAATCTCTGGGTTCCCGCCTGATACTACAGCTAGTGAGGGGGAGGGATAAGACAGTTGTAATACCAGCCCCATCCACGACCCTTCTGTCACTTCCATTCTGACAGCACAACAGCTGTCTGTGCCATAGACAGAACAACTCTCTTTGGTTCTTGTTTCTCCTCTATCTTTACTCTGGATGACTCTATCATTCCTTCACCCACTGATCCTCTTAGTAATCCTATGCCCCTTCCCACGATCTCTTCAGAACTGTCTGAAAAGCTCTTTTCTCTCTCTGGACACAAGCAAAGCATAATTATGGTCCTGACAGCATCCATCCCCGAGCACTGAAAGTGTGTACATCCAAACTTGCACTTGTGCTTGCTTGTCTGGTGTTTCTTTAAAAAAAAAAAATCCTTGTAAGGATGTATTGGAACATCCCATCCCTAAGAAGAGTGACCATTCTAACCCCTCTAGGTATCGTTCACCCCTCTCTAGGTATCGTCCACCCCCCTCTAGGTATCATGTTGTTTTGACATCCCTCCTCAACCCCCATAAACTCTGGTATCTTGAATCTGTCTTCTCTCTGATCGCCAGTATGGTTTCTGTAACGTGAGACCCACTGGTGATATTCTTTCCTATCTTACTAATGTCTAATCATCACCCATGAAAAATTTTGGCGAATCCTGTGCAGTTGCCCTTGATATATTCAAAGCTTTTGACAGGGTGTGGCATCGGGGTCTCATCTCGAATCTTTGTTCCTTCATATCTATCTTCCTCTCTTTCCGATCTATCTTCGTGGATGTTGTTGGATCAACCTCTACCTTTCCTCTATCAAAAGTTGTGTCCCTCAGGGTTGTTCTGTCGCCTAAAATTTTTCCTCTTTTTATCAACGATTTTTTTTTCTACAAATATGCAAATGCACTCATACGCTGACAACACTACATTCCTCCACATCCTTTAATTCTGCTCCTTCTCTCACTCAAACTACATCTCGTCTTGACAAAGCCTCCTTAATAAACTCAGACCTGAACAGTTTCTGCCCGTCTCTCTGAAGAAATTCCTCACAACTTTTCTCTCTCATTCAATGGTTCTGTAATTCCACCACGTGACTTAATAAACATACTTGGTATTACTTTAACATCAACACTAGTGATCTTGGAAACCCCACACTACAGAAATAGCTAAGTTTGCATCTAAGAAACTGGAATCCTGTTTACATGTCAAAATTCCTTTTCATCCTAACAGCTGCCCCATTTGAACAAAAGATTTATCCGTCCTTGTGTGGAGTACTGCTCTCACATCTGGAGTGGTTAAAACTCTGCTTCCTTTGTTGACAGTAGAGTCGAAATCGGTGAGACTCATCAACTTCTCCCACGCTGACTTCAAAACTTGATCTTTGTGTCCTACGCCGCAATGTTGGTTCACTTTCCCTCTTCTATAGGTATTACTTTCGGTTCTTGTTCCCAGAGCTGGATATCTGTGAGCCCCCAACACTAGATAGACCACTTAATACTGAGCGGGCTGCCGCGTCACATGATTAGAAAGTGGCCGTTGGCAACTAAAGGGTCAGCCGTTTAGAAAATCATTTCTATCCCTGCTCCTCGAAACTTCGGAACCCTCTACCTTCTCGTATTTTTTTCTCCAGTAACTACTGGTTTTACCACTTACAAAATTCGTCAATATCTTCGTTTCTTCTTTTTCCCTTTCATTAACCTCTTTACATTTCAATTAAGCCCGGTTTGACATGAACTTCTGTCAGTGACAGAAGCCTCGGTGAAAAAAAAAAAAAAAATCGGCAACTTTGGAGCTTCGGAACTTGGCGCAGACACGATCGTATGCAGAAGACTATTTCCTGTCCGCTTCCGTGTTTATGTGACGCTCGCAACAGCAATGATATAGTGACTGTCGACTCCACAACAACTTAAATCTGCCTGTGTGACCCTACGTCTGACGTGGGCTGTCATTAGAACATCCTAACGTCTTGTGTTGCACCTGAAAATTCACATGACTGTGTTGTCTTGCATAGAGAAGGAGGCAAGACGATATCAGCTGGGTTTTTCTCATCCATCGTCAGGATGCTCACCCTGCGTTAGTCATGTGGTTGTACCTGATGCTCAAGTCAAACACATCTAACCATTTGATCTAAAAGAAGATAAAGGCATGAAGCCCTCACCTCTGCGTTGAATCACTGCTTGAAATATGGCTCTTGCAGAAAAGGCTGAACCTGGAACTTACCCTCGGTTCATAAAGTTGTGGAAAACTCCACTCTCAGTCACTGAGCACAATACAAATGACTATTTTCTTTTCTTCTACAAACATTTCCATCCATTAATATTTCAGTACCACTGACTCTCCACACTTCTAATTCTAACCAAAGGATATAGTCCTGAAAAACAGCGTAACGCATTCACTAGTCGCCCAGGGTTGAGTGCATGGGTTCGGATCCTGATTGCAGCAATCGGTCCACAGTCAACTCAGCTGTTCATCCACCTCGAGGTGTTAGTCGCTGAAATGGTTACCTGGCTCGGGGTAGGGTATATATATAAATTGTCAAAGTGGTTAGTTTCTTTAAGCCCATTAATGGGAAGATATCAAATTCTAATATCATGAACAATGTGGATTTAGTTAACAAGCTTAATAATATCAACGTTAATTTTGATTTCAAACTTGTTAGTTTTGCTGTTTCCTCACTTTTCACAAAAGTTCCAGTTGATGACCTTAGAATATTTATTTGATGTTTTGGATGATATTCAATCTACCTGTTTCAAAGTCCGTTTTTACTGAATGAAGTGATAAGATTGTGTATTTCAATTCAATGGAGAATATTATGCTCAAAAATTTGGTATGGCAATAGGTAACCCTCTTTCATCTGTACTAAGCAATCTTCACATGGAATTCTTTGAAACAAAATTACTAAAGGATGCCTTACCTTCTGATGCAATTTCGTTTAGGTATGTAGATGATGTTCTTTGTGTTTGGCCAACAAATGAAACTTTACAAACATTTCTCCCCTCTTAAACAATTTAGTACCTTCCAGCAAATTTACTATACAAAAAATGAAAATAATGGTATGTTACCATTTTTAGACTGCATGATCCATGGGCATAGAAACAAGTTTTTTTTTTTTTTTAGCATATACAGAAAACCTACCAAGGTATGCTCATATATCCATTATTACTCATCTCAATATGACGAGTTAAATCATTATAATTTCAGTCTATGTCCCTTAATGCATTACGTATCTGCAGTCCAGAGTTTATTGATGATAAGTTTGAGAAGATATATTCTATTGGACCGTTGAAGTCTTATTATAGACTCTTTACTGTTTACTATAATTTTGATTTCACTTTGTTAACATCTAATCGTCGTCTTCTTTTTGCTTAGGAGGCCTGTAAAAACGCCGAGACGTCGTTTACTTTTGAACCTGTCGGTAATGACACGATGACACGATCCTTGCATACGATGATACGGTCCTTGGATACGATGGTCCGGTCTTTGTGTACGATGGCCCGGTCCTTGGATACGATGATACGGTCCTTGGTTACGATGGGCCGGTCCTTGGATACGATGGTCTGGTCCATGATTACGATGATACGGTCCTTGGATACGATGGTCCGGTCCTTGATTACGATGATACGGTCCTCTGGTCCTTGATTACGATGATACGGTCCTTGGATACGATGGTCCGGTCCTTGGATACGATGGTCCGGTCCTTGGATACGATGGTCCGGTCCTTGGTTACGATGATACGGTCCTTAGACACGATGATACGATCCTTGGATACGATGATACTGTCCTTGGATACGATGGTCCGGTCCTAGGATACGATGGTGTGAAGAAGCCTTCATTGTGCTCATAGTTCGTACCGTCGTTTTCAAAGGATGTACCAACACGACCAATTCAGGGGTCAATCCGTTGTAGATAGCAGTTTGCCTGACTCTGGGTGTAGTCATTATGATATATCCCAATCGTTAAATGATAAGATATAATATCACCAAATGATAATTGTCACAAAAATAATGACGTGAGAAATAACGACCCTGAAAACAGTGACAGTCGTAATAGTAATGGTGATTGTAATAATATGGACAACAAAGACAACTAAAACTAATCATAATAACAAACATCAGAATAAGAAGGAAATTACATCCGCTGGGTTAGTTAGTTTAGATTAGGTTGCATGTGAAATTCATATCCATACAAAATCTCAAAACATATATATATATATATATATATATATATATATATATATATATATATATATATGCATGGACATATATATATGCAAGGCAGCAGGTTTGGATGGTATTGCAGTGGAATTTATTAAAAAAGGGGGTGACTGTATTGTTGACTGGTTGGTAAGGTTATTTAATGTATGTATGATTCATGGTGAGGTGCCTGAGGATTGGCGGAATGCGTGCATAGTGCCATTGTACAAAGGCAAAGGGGATAAGAGTGAGTGCTCAAATTACAGAGGTATACGTTTGTTGAGTATTCCTGGTAAATCATATGGGAGGGTATTGATTGAGAGGGTGAAGGCATGTACAGAGCATCAGATTGGGGAAGAGCAGTGTGGTTTCAGAAGTGGTAGAGGATATGTGGATCAGGTGTTTGCTTTGAGGAATGTATGTGAGAAATACTTAGAAAAGCAAATGGATTTGTATGTAGCATTTATGGATCTGGAGAAGGCATATGATAGAGTTGATACAGATGCTCTGTGGAAGGTACTAAGAAGATATGGTGTGGGAGGCAAGTTGTTAGAAGCAGTGAAAAGTTTTTATCGAGGATATAAAGCCTGTGTACGTGTTGGAAGAGAGGAAAGTGATTGGTTCTCAGTGAATGTAGGTTTGCGGCAGGGGTGTGTGATGTCTCCATGGTTGTTTAATTTGTTTATGGATGGGGTTGTTAGGGCGGTGAATGCAAGAGTTTTGGAAAGAGGGGCAAGTATGCAGTCTGTTGGGGATGAGAGAGCTTGGGAAGTGAGTCAGTTGCTGTTCGCTGATGATACAGCGCTGGTGGTTGATTCATGAGAAACTGCAGAAGCTGGTGACTGAGTTTGGTAAAGTGTGTGAAAGAAGAAAGTTAAGAGTAAATGTGAATAAGAGCAAGGTTATTAGGTACAGTAGGGTTGAGGGTCAAGTCAATTGGGAGGTGAGTTTGAATGGAGAAAAACTGGAGGAAGTGAAGTGTTTTAGATATCTGGGAGTGGATCTGGCAGCGGATGGAACCATGGAAGCGGAAGTGGATCATAGGGTGGGGGAGGGGGCGAAAATCCTGGGAGCCTTGAAAATGTGTGGAAGTCGAGAACATTATCTCGGAAAGCAAAAATGGGTATGTTTGAAGGAATAGTGGTTCCAACAATGTTGTATGGTTGCGAGGCGTGGGCTATGGATAGAGTTGTGCGCAGGAGGATGGATGTGCTGGAAATGAGATGTTTGAGGACAATGTGTGGTGTGAGGTGGTTTGATCGAGTGAGTAACGTAAGGGTAAGAGAGATGTGTGGAAATAAAAAGAGCGTGGTTGAGAGAGCAGAAGAGGGTGTTTTGAAGTGGTTTGGGCACATGGAGAGGATGAGTGAGGAAAGATTGACCAAGAGGATATATGTGTCGGAGGTGGAGGGAACAAGAAGAGGGAGACCAAATTGGAGGTGGAAAGATGGAGTGAAAAAGATTTTGTGTGATCGGGGCCTGAACATGCAGGAGGGTGAAAGGAGGGCAAGGAATAGAGTGAATTGGAGCGATGTGGTATACCGGGGTTGACGTGCTGTCAGTGGATTGAAGCAAGGCATGTGAAGCGTCTGGGGTAAACCATGGAAAGCTGTGTAGGTATGTATATTTGCGTGTGTGGACGTATGTATATACATGTGTATGGGGGGGGTTGGGCCATTTCTTTCGTCTGTTTCCTTGCGCTACCTCGCAAACGCGGGAGACAGCGACAAAGTATAATAAATAAAATAAATAATATATGTATATATATATATATATATATATATATATATATATATATATATATATATATATATATATTGATAAAAGCTAGGAGGCACAGTATTAATAAGCTAGGCGGCACAACATAATAGAAATTAGGCTGCACAGCATAAATTTAATAGAAGTTACGCGGCACAGCATAAATATTATAGAAGCCAGGCTGCACAACATAAACAATATTCGAGGCCATGCTACACCGCATAAATATAATAATATCAGTCCTGCGAGTCTTCTTCGGCATGCAGTCAAAGCCTACGTTACAAAAAGGATAATAATATCTAAGCTTGACAACAAGGGGTGAGAACACAAAGTTTTATAGGGGAGACCAGTGTGTGTCTTCAATCAAAGCCTGTCGATCACTACCTCTGCCACTGCCCGGCGCCAGCTCCTTGCCAGCGGTGGATTAAGGGTTTGTAATTTGCTGACAGCACTAGTGGAACTTTCCTGTGATTAACATCCACTATTCTTCTATGCCAATCTTATTCTATCTATACAGTGTAGCTAAGCTTCTCTTATCATATTTTTGCCTAGCATCTCTTATTATGTTTGCTGTGTAGCTTAGCTTCTCTTATTGTATTTATGCAATGTAGCCTAGCCTCTCTAGTAATATAAATATATACAATAAAAGAAGCTTGTAATATAAATAAATACAATACGAGAAGCTACGCTACACTGCAAACACAATAAGAGATCTAGGCTACACTATATAAATATAATAAGAGAAGCTAGGATACACTGCATGACTATAACAAAAGAAACTAGGGACATCAGTAGTTTACACATTCTGCACTCGATTATTCGAATCAGCCCCCAGTGCTGTACCATCAGCAAGCAACTACTGACTCACTTCTCAGGCCCTCTCATCCCCTACAGTCTTCATACACTCCACTCTCTGCAAGGCTTTCAAACCCAACACATATCACGGCCGCAGACCAACTTTCACTTGGAATCATTCATTCTCCTATTTCTATTAGTGCACATGCCTTACGTCCTTTTTAAAAATTCACAGCTTCTTAACAAAAGTATCTTTTCCAAGCTCACTTATTCTTACCACTCTCTTCTCACCGACAATGTCTCTTGTTTTCCGCAGACCTCTACAAATAATCATCCTCGACAAGGTAGCAATCACACGTCCCAACACCTGCCACTCTCAGTATATTTACATTTAGAAGTCTCGCTTTAACACGCCAATCAATCAAAATGAAATCCAATAACGACCGCTCACCTTCTCTCTGGCTCACATACCTGTGTTATGTCCCTCTTTTTAAACCAGGTACTCCCGAGCACCAGTCCTCTTTCAGCACACAACTCCAAATGCCGTTCACCATTTCCATTCACAACGTTGAATACCCTGTCCCCCCACCCACCATCTATACCCTCAACTGCCCCATTACTCACCTTCGCATTTAAAAAAAACAAAAAAAACCACTAATATCTGGTCTCGTACATTAAAACTGCTGACACACTTACTCAGCTGCTCCCCAAACACTTGTCTCCCAAGATCTTTCTTCTCATGGCTGCTGGGCGTTAGGGAACTCGGTCCAACGTTTCGAAGGTCTGAGAGAATCAGACGAGCCCAACCTGGACTCAGTTCGACACCCAGACAATAACGGACATTGGCCCTTCTTAGTATATTTGATGATGGACTTTCTTGTTTAACATTGTTCTGTGTTTTTCTCGACTGTAAGTTTTCTATTTTTCCGTTTCCATACGTTGTATTTACATTGCACAACTTTTTATGAGACTGTAAATTTGTTTAGTGTATCCCTTTACTTTTATGTGACATGCACTGTTTTTCTGAATGTTTTCATATTTTGTTTGCGTTTTACGTTTCCTATCCTAGTTTTGTGACGCAGTATTTTTCTCCTTTTTTTTTTTGTAGATTCCAGAAGATGCCTCTCTGAAGGAGAAAGCTGGGATTTATTAAATGATGGAGTACGCACAACTGGTGTTTGAGCACCCACCTAATGGTAGAATGATATTAAGAAAATTAGAGAACATAAGAAAGATTACTGACTTAATATGGACTTAATATGCCGTCGTATTCAATTCTATGTGTAGAAAAATTACGTTAAATGAGACTGTATGAATTTCTTAAGTGCGATATCACATTTCAGATAAATTGCGCATAGCTACATGTTTATTGCCATTCAGTAAGTCAATGTATGTAATTGGGTATTACTTCGAAACTGACAAATCTCTATCTACATATACGTCTTATGCATTTTTTTTAATTCTTTAATATTTTCCTCTACATACAAGTTAGATTGAGGCTGTCAACACGATAGTCTCCATTTGACTTTTGGTGACTGCAAAAAAAATCATATTGTTACCACACGCCAAAAAAAAAATAAACTTTAGAAATCTAAACAAGTGTGTTCGTTTTTATCTATTGAAAAAATATACTTTAAAGGCAGATATCAGAACTGTCTATCGAATGAATTAAGGGGGTCCTTTAACGTGATTCAAATTCTCAGCATCTATTGTAGTATTCTCAGTTCCTCCCTGATTACTAGCGATATCTGGCATTCGATCACGCTGGCGCGTCCTCGCCGCTCACCATGACTTGCAAATCACCACAGTAACTCTGGACACTGTGTCATACAAGGAAGGGTGAGTACTGCTTAAAACATAAGTATGGTTGAGACCGAGGTTCCGTAAGATTCTTTAACTTTCCATGTCATGTTCTCACACATAGGAATCCTCCAGTAATACCTTGCTTACTCAACTTATAAATGTGGGATCAACAGAGGTAAAGTTGTGAGTGGCATGATAATTGTTTAGTCTTACCCTCGATCTGTTAATGAGGGAAGTATATATATATATATATATATATATATATATATATATATATATATATATATATATATTTATATATACACGAATAAAGTGCAGATGAACGCGCACCGTCATAGAACATACAAACTTCCAACTGCCAGGATCGAACCTGGGACCCCTGTGCCACAGGCGGGAATGCTACAGGCCCATAGCCTAACGGTTGCATTCCCGCCTGTGGCACAGGGGTCCCGGTTCGATCCTGACTGTTGAAGGTTTGTATGTTCTATGATATATATATATATATATATATATATATATATATATATATATATATATATATATGGAGACATCACGCACACTTGCCGCAAACCGACATTCACTGAGAACCATTCACTTTCCTCTCTTCCTACTCGTACACATGCCTTACATCCTCGATAAAAACTTTTCACTGCTTCCAGCAACTTGCCTCCCACACCATATATTCTTAATACTTTCCACAGAGCATCTCTATCAATTCTATCATATGCCTTCTCCAGATCCATACATGCTACATACAAATCCATTAGTTTTTCTATTTCTTACATACATTCTTCAATGCAACCACCTGATCCACACATCATCTACCACTTCTAAAACCACACTGCTCTTCCCCAATCTGATGCTCTGTACATGCCTTCACCGTCTCAATCAATACCCTCCCATATAATTTCCTAGGAATACTCAATAAACTTATACCTCTGTAATTTGAACACTCACCCTTATCCCCTTTGCCTTTGTACAATGGCACTATGCATATATTCCACCAATCCTCAGGCACCTCACCATGGGCCATACATACATTAAATATCCTTATCAACCAGTCAAGAACACAGTCACCCAGTTTTTTTTAAAATAAATTCCACTGCAATACCATTCAAACCCGCCGCCCTGCCGGCTTTCATCTTCCGCAAAGCTTTCACTACCTCTTCTCTGTTTATCAAATCATTCTCCCTAACCCTCTCACTTCGCACACCACCTCGACCATGCCTCCATGGTCGATTAATTTGTTTATGGATGGGGTTGTTAGGGAGGTGAATGCAAGAGTTTTGGAGAGAGAGGCAAGTATGCAGTCTGCTATGGATGAGAGGGCTTGGGAAGTGAGTCAGTTGTTGTTCGCTGATGATACAGCGCTGGTGGCTGATTCATGTGAGAAACTGCAGAAGCTGGTGACTGAGTATGGTAAAGTGTATGAAAGAAGAAAGATGAGAGTAAATGTGAATAAGAGCAAGTTATAAGGTACAGTAGTTCTGAGGGACAAGTCAATTGGGAGGTAGTTTTGAACTGAGAAAAACTGGAGGAAGTGAAGTGTTTTAGATATCTGGGAGTGGATCTGGCAGCGGATGGAACCATGGAAGCGGAAGTGGATCATAGGGTGGGGGAGGGGGCGAAAATTCTGGGAGCCTTGAAGAATGTGTGGAAGTCGAGAACATTATCTCGGAAAGCAAAAATGGGTATGTTTGAAGGAATAGTGGTTCCAACAATGTTGTATGGTTGCGAGACGTGGGCTATGGATAGAGTTGTGCGCAGGAGGATGGATGTGCTGGAAATGAGATGTTTCAGGACAATATGTGGTGTGAGGTGGTTTGATCGAGTAAGTGACGTAAGGGTAAGAGAGATGTGTGGAAATAAAAAGAGCGTGGTTGAGAGAGCAGAAGAGGGTGTTTTGAAATGGTTCGGGCACATGGAGAGAATGAGTGAGGAAAGATTGACCAAGAGAATATATGTGTCAGAGGTGGAGGGAACGAGGAGAAGAGGGAGACCAAATTGGAGGTGGAAAGATGGAGTGAAAAAGATTTTGTGTGATCGGGGCCTGAACATGCAGGAGGGTGAAAGGAGGGCAAGGAATAGAGTGAATTGGAGCGATGTGGTATACCGGGGTTGACGTGCTGTCAGTGGATTGAATCAAGGCATGTGAAGCGTCTGGGGTAAACCATGGAAAGCTGTGTAGGTATGTATATTTGCGTGTGTGGACGTTTGTATATACTTGTGTATGGGGGTGGGTTGAGCCATTTCTTTCGTCTGTTTCCAATATATATATATATATATATATATATATATATATATATATATATATATATATATATATATATATATATTGGAAAGAATCACAATTTTGCGCGTGATCAAGATATTCCTATGAATCCATGGGGAAAAATGAAACACGATAAGTTCCCAATGCACTTTCGTGTAATAATCACATCAACAGGGGAGACATAAGAGAGAAATATAATACCAAATGGCGTCTTAGCTTCGACTCTTCGATGTATATCAACTGACTGTTATGTTTCTGTCTTGTGTCTCTCCTGATGACTATTACACGAAAGTGCACTTGGGAACTTATAGTGTTTCATTTTTCCCCGTGGACTTATACATATATATATATATATATATATATATATATATATATATATATATATATATATATATATATATATATATATATATATATAACTGGCATGTTACCAGACCCGAGCACACCAATCCGAACACCACCATCAGGTAACGCTTGTTTACCAATGGCGTCTTAGCTACGTCTCTTCCCTGCATGTCAACCGACCTTTCGACGCCTTGTCTCATTCTTGTATCTCCTCTGACGGTAGGATCATTAATTTCGCTGCCATTACACCTACGGATGATAATTTTACTCATGCCTCTACTTGGAGTTAATGCCTGTGCTGATTTGATAACCAAAGTGTGTGACGCTGATGACTGTTTCTATTTCGCAGTTAAGAGTGGAACGGTGCGATGGCTAGTGTACTGAGAGGGAAGGCATCGTGTGCTATGCACATGGCTAGATATACCAGGTTTTCTGGTTCTCTGCGACTGTCCCGTTGTGCTGGAACGACTCCAGTGCGGCAACAGTTAGACGCACTAGCCCAGGAGCAAGACCAGGAAACAGCAGCAGAAGCCACAGCTCGTCCAACCCATGAGATCCCCGGGCCACGGAGGTATCCAGGTGTGGGCAGCCTTCTCACCCTCTTATGGAAGTATTGTAAGTAATTTCAACTCCCGATGACTATCAACGTCGAAAAGTGTACCGCCTTATAAGAAATGAGAGCACTCGGTTCAGTCCAGGGAATCGTCTAACAATTATTCTTTTTTTTTTTCAGTTTCAGATCATCCTTTTCAGCTTTAGATTTCAGAGATGATCAGTGAGTCTCTTTGGCTCACGCTTGTCCATAATATAAGCATGATGCTGCATGCTCACCAAATTTTCAAACTCGTAGGACACCTGCGGTAGAAAGGGTAGTGAGTGGAGGGATGAAGAAGTAAGATTGTTAGTGAAGGAGAAGAGAGAGGCGTTTGGACGATTTTTGCAGGGTAGTAGTTCAAATGACAGGGAGATGGTAAAGGAAAGCGGAAGGAGGTCAAGAGAAAGGTGCAAGAGGTGGTAAAGGAAAGCGGAAGGAGGTCAAGAGAAAGGTGCAAGAGGTGGTAAAGGAAAGCGGAAGGAGGTCAAGAGAAAGGTGCAAGAGGTGAAAACGAGGGCAAATGAGAGTTGGAATGAGAGAGCATCATTGAATTTTAGGGAGAATAAAAAGATGTTTTGAGAGGAGGTAAATAAAGTGCGTAAGATAAGAGAACAAATGGGAATATCGGTGAAAGGGGCAAATGGGGAGGTGATAACAAGTAGTGATGACGTAGGAAGGAGATGGAGTAAGTATATTGAAGGTTTGTTGAATGTGTTTGATGATAGAGTGGCAGATATAGAGTGTTTTGGTCGAGGTGGTGTGCGAAGTGAGAGGGTTGGGGAGAACTGTTTGGTAAACAGAGAAGAGGTAGTGAAAGCTTTGCGGAAGATGAAAGCCAACAAGGCGGCGGGTTTGGTTGGTATTGACTGTACTGTACTGTAACTGTACTGTTGATTGGTTGGTAAGGATATTCAACGTATGTATGGTTCATGGTGAAGTGCCTGAGGATTGGCGGAATGTATGCATAGTGCTGTTGTACAAAGGCAAAGGGAATGAAGGTGAATGTTCATATTACAGAGGTATAAGTTTGATAAGTATTCCTTAGAAATTATACGGTAGGGTATTGATTGAGAGGGTAAAGGCATGTACAAAGTATCAGATTGGGGAAGAGCAGTGTGGTTTCAGAAGTGGTAGAGGATGTGTGGATCAGGTGTTTGCTTTGAAAAATGTATGTGAGAAATACATAGAAAAACAGTTGGATTTGTATAGAGCATTTATGGATCTGGAGGAAGCATATGATAGGGTTTATAGAGATGCTCTGTGGTAGGTATTAAGAGTATATGGTGTGGGAGGTAAGTTGCTAGAAGCAGTGAAAAGTTTTTACCAAGGATGTAAGGCAAGTGTACAAGTAGGAGAGTAAGAAGAGAGGAAAGTGACTGGTTCTCAGTGAATGTCGGTTTGCGGCAGGGGTGCGTGATGTCTCCATGGTTGTTTCATTTGTTTATGGATGGGGTGGTTAGGGAGGTGAATGCAAGAGTTTTGGAGAGAGGGGCAAGTATGCAGTTTGTTGTGAATGAGAGGGCTTGGGAAGTGAGTCAGTTGCTGTTCGCTGATGATGCAGCATTGGTGGCTGATTCTGGTGAGAAACTGCAGATGGTGACTCAGTTTGATAAAGTGTGTGAAAGAAGAGAACTGAGAGTAAATGTGAATAAGAGCAAGGTTATTAGGTTCAGTAGGGTTGAGGGACGAGTTAATTGGGAGGTAAGTTTGAATGGAAAAAACTGGAGGAAGTGAAGTATTTTAGATATCTGGGAGTGGAATTAGCAGCAGATGGAACCATGAAAGCGGAAGTAAGTCACTGGGTGGGGTAGGGGGGCCAAGGTTCTGGGAGCGTTGAAGAATGTGTGGAAGGCGAGAACATTATCTCGGAAAGCAAAAGTGTGTATGTTAGAAGGAAATGAAATGTTTGAGAACAATATGTGGTGTGAGGTGGTTTGATCGAGTAAGTATTGAAAGGGTAAGAGAGATATGTGGAAATAAAAAGAGTGTGGTTGAGAGAGCAGAAGAGGATGTTTTGAAATGTTTTAGTCACATGGAGAGAATGAGTGAGGAAAGATTGAGAAAGAGGATATATGTGTCAGAGGTGAAGGGAACGAGGAGAAGCAGGAGACCAAATTGGAGGTGGAAGGATGTAGTAAAAAATATTTTGAGCGATCAGGGCTTGAACATACAGGAGGGTGAAAGGCGTGCAAGGAATAGAGTGAATTGGAACGATGTGGTATACCAGGGACGACGTGCTGTCAATGGATTGAACCAGGGCATGTGAAGCGTCTGGGGTAAACCATGGAAAGTTTTGTGTGGCCTAGATGTAGAAAGGGAGCTGCGGTTTCGGTTTCTCATGTATGCTCAACAAACATATGCCTCTGAAGTTTGATCACTCACCTTTATCCCCTTTGCCTTCGTGAATGGCACTATAAATGCATTCCACCAGTCCTCAGGCACTTCCCCATGATACATGCAATGAATATCCTTGCCAACCAAACAACAACAGATTCACCTCGTTTCTTGATGAATTCACCTGCAATGCCATCGACTCTCGCCAACTTGCCACATTTCATCTTTCGCAAGGCTTTCACCATCTCTTCTTCCTTCACCAAACCACTTTCCCTGACTCTCTCACTTCGCATACCATCCCGACCAAAATACCCTACTTCTGCCACTGTCATGAAACACATTTATTCGTCCTTCAAGACACTCACTCCATCTATTCACTTTACCAAAGTCTGTTTCAGTTTCTTTTTGTCCCCTTCACCGATGTTCCCATTTGTTTTCTTGTCTTTCGCATATTATTTACCTACTTCCAAAACATCTTTTTATTCTCCCTAAAGTTCAATGAGAGTCCCTCACCTCAGTTCTCATAAGCCCTCTTTTTCAACCAATGCACCTTTTTCATGATCTGCCGATTTCTCTTATGCATCTCCCAGTCATTTGCACTCCTTCCTTGTAAGTACCGTCCAAACTTCTCTCTTTTCCTTTTCACTAACAACTATACTTCTTCATCCCAACATTCACTAACCTTTCTAATCTACCACCCTTCCATCTTTCGCATGCCACATGCGTCTCTTGCATATCACATCAGAGCTTCCCTAAATACCTTCCATTCCTCATCAACTCCCCTCGCTTCATTCGCTTTCACCTTTTGCCATTTTATACTATATCTCTGCTAGTATTTCTTCACACAAGTCCCCTTTCCAAGCTCACTTACTTTCACTATTCTCTTTTCCCCAACACTGTTTCCTCTTTTTTCCGAAAACCTCCACAAATCTTCACCATCGCCTCACAAGATAGTAATCAGACATCCCACCACCAACCCCTCTCAGGACATTTACACCCAGAAGTCTCTCTTTTACACACCTATCAATTAATACATAGTCTAATAATGCCTGTTGACCATTTCTCCTATTCACAGACGTATACTTGTGTATATATATCTTTTTAAGCTAGATATTCCCAATCATCAGTCTTTTTGAAGCACAACTCCACAAGCTCTTCACCATTTCCATTCATAACACTGATTTCCCCATGCGTACCAATTATTCCCTCAACTGCCACATTACTTACCTTTGCATCTAAATCAACCATCACCATTATTACTTGGTCTCGTGCATCAAAACTGCTGACACACACACTCAGCTGCTCCCAAAACGCTTGCCTCTTCGTATCTTTCTTCTCATGGCCAGAATAAGCACCTATAATCACCAACCTCTCATCATTCACTTTCAATTTCACCCACATCAATCTACAGTTTACTTCATTACACTCTCACACGCTTTCACAACTCCTGTTTTAGGATTAGTACTATTCCTTCCTTAGCTCTCGTCTTCTCACCATTCCCGTTTACCACTGAGCTTCTTTTCACTCACATCAAAAACATCCACGTTTCCTTCTTCAAACATACTTGCTATCTCTGCTCTCTTCTCAAACACCCCAGTTTGATCCTTCGAGGAGGATTAGCATTCACCTCCTGGCTTCTCATATATATATATATATATATATATATATATATATATATATATATATATATATATATATATATATATATATATATATATTTTTTTTTTTTTTTTTTTTTTTACCTCGTCGCTGTCTCCCGCGGTTGCGAGGTAGCGCAAGGAAACAGACGAAAGAAATGGCCCAACCCCCCCCATACACATGTACATACACACGTCCACACACGCAAATATACATACCTACACAGCTTTCCATGGTTTACCCCGGACGCTTCACATGCCTTGATTCAATCCACTGACAGCACGTCAACCCCTGTATACCACATCGCTCCAATTCACTCTATTCCTTGCCCTCCTTTCACCCTCCTGCATGTTCAGGCCCCGATCACACAAAATCCTTTTCACTCCATCTTTCCACCTCCAATTTGGTCTCCCTCTTCTCCTCGTTCCCTCCACCTCCGACACATATATCCTCTTGGTCAATCTTTCCTCACTCATTCTCTCCATGTGCCCAAACCATTTCAAAACACCCTCTTCTGCTCTCTCAACCACGCTCTTTTTATTTCCACACATCTCTCTTACCCTTACGTTACTTACTCGATCAAACCACCTCACACCACACATTGTCCTCAAACATCTCATTTCCAGCACATCCATCCTCCTGCGCACAACTCTATCCATAGCCCACGCCTCGCAACCATACAACATTGTTGGAACCACTATTCCTTCAAACATACCCATTTTTGCTTTCCGAGATAATGTTCTCGACTTCCACACATTTTTCAAGGCTCCCAAAATTTTCGCCCCCTCCCCCACCCTATGATCCACTTCCGCTTCCATGGTTCCATCCGCTGACAGATCCACTCCCAGATATCTAAAACACTTCACTTCCTCCAGTTTTTCTCCATTCAAACTCACCTCCCAATTGACTTGACCCTCAACCCTACTGTACCTAATAACCTTGCTCTTATTCACATTTACTCTTAACTTTCTTCTTCCACACACTTTACCAAACTCCGTCACCAGCTTCTGCAGTTTCTCACATGAATCCGCCACCAGCGCTGTATCATCAGCGAACAACAACTGACTCACTTCCCAAGCTCTCTCATCCCCAACAGACTTCATACTTGCCCCTCTTTCCAAGACTCTTGCATTTACCTCCCTAACAACCCCATCCATAAACAAATTAAACAACCATGGAGACATCACACACCCCTGCCGCAAACCTACATTCACTGAGAACCAATCACTTTCCTCTCTTCCTACACGTACACATGCCTTACATCCTCGATATATATATATATATATATATATATATATATATATATATATATATATATATATATATATATATATATAGGCGGAGTGATTGATGTGTTAATATTGGTATATTTCAACTGAGATTTTGAAAATTAGAACGAATTTGGGCTGCTAGGCGAAACCAAGTAAGGTTTTCAAAATATACATTGAAGTCTAGAACTGTTTCGCGCATTTTTATGTTATTTACTCCATCCTTGTTGCTGGTTTTCATAGCTGCCCCTACGATCATCTTATCTATAGTTTTAGGGTTACTTAATATTCTTACATCTCATCAGCGCCTTTCCACACTGCCTCTAAAATGGCATTTCTTCCAAATGCTTAAGTAATTTCTGTGAATTTCTTTTTTAAACTACATATACATGCACCCTTTTCTTTCCTGATTTATCCACAATGCACCTGATTTAGTGTTACCCTAAGATGATTTCACGAGGAAAAAATGAGAACAAACGAGCAAACATAAAAAATCTAATGGACATGAATAAGTCCGTAACACAGTTGTCTTCATCTTTCCAAAAAGCATTTGATCCCGGACGTCTTCACAAGATTTGGATGCAACTGGCTGAGGACTTTGGCCCCATCATCAGACTTAAGCAGCCAGGGATGGGTAACTTCATAGGAATAAGTGACCCCGATGCTTGTGAGACCCTGTTTAGGACTACAATGGAAAATCCTCTACGAGAAGCGTTAGATTCCCTTAAGAAAATACGGATGGATGCAGTCGACAACTACTTTGAAAAGAAAACAGGCCTTCTCCCTGAGTAGGTTTTGTGTCGAGTTTGAATCTGAAATTACTGTTTGTTTTGAGTAAATATGAATTTCTCACAAGGGTGAATATTATCAAGAGCAAATCAATGTTTATCACTTCCCTTTGGAAATACCGGTACGTATGCTTCCATAACCTGTTTTGAGCATCGTACCTTTATCAGTACATACGTTAAGATACATTAATGCTGAGGTTGACAGAGATATCCCTTTTTCTTTTTATTTTAGAAACAGGTTTTTTTGATTTAGTGACACTAACCACGTCAATAATATTCCAGGAATGGGGAGGAGTGGTGGCGGGTGCGTAGTCGAGTACAGACAACCATGTTGAAACCAAAGAACGTCGCAGATTACCTCGAAAAAATGGACCAAGTCTCCCTCGATTTTGTGGAAAGGTAAGATGTATCAAACTGTAGGTTGTTACATACATTATGCTATTGCTATTAGCCAGAACATAATGCGGTTAGCGTTCCTGACTACATTCACGGGCCGCCCAGGCTTCAGAGCATAGTTCCGAATCCTGGTTACGGCAGTCGGTCCATAGTCAGTCCAACTGTTCATCCACCCCTAAGGGTTGGTCGATAAAATGGGTACCCAACTCAGGCTAGGATATATATATATATATATATATATATATATATATATATATATATATATATATATATATATATATATATATATATATTTATGGAAGTCGAGAACATTATCTCAGAAAGCAAAAATGGGTATGTTTGAGGGAATAGTGGTTCCAACAATATTATATGGTTGCGAGGCGTGGGCTATGGATAGAGTTGTGCGCAGGAGGGTGAATGTGCTGGAAATGAGATGTTTCAGGACAATATGGGGTGTGAGGTGGTTTGATCGAGTGAGTAATGTAAGGGTAAGAGAGATGTGTGGTAATAAAACGAGTGTGGGTGAGAGAGCAGAAGAGGGTGTTTTGAAATGGTTTGGTCACATGGAGAGAATGAGTGAGGAAAGATTGACCAAGAGGATATATGTGTCAGAGGTGGAGGGAACGAGGAGAAGTGGGAGACCAAATTGGAGGTGGAAGGATGGAGTGAAAAAGATTTTGAGTGATCGGGGCCTGAACATGCAGGAGGGTGAAAGGCGTGCAAGGAATAGAGTGAATTGGAACGATGTGGTATACCGGGGTCGACGTGCTGTCAATGGATTGAACCAGGGTATGTGAAGCGTCTGGGGTAAGCAATGGAAAGTTGTGTGGGGCCTGGATGTGGAAAGGGAGCTGTGGTTTCGGTGCATTATTACATGACAGCTAGAGACTGAGGTTGAAGGAATGTGGCCTTAGTTGTCTTTTCCTAGCGCTACCTCGCACTCATGAAGGGGGAGGGGGTTGTTATTTCATGTGTGGCGAGGTGGCGATGAGAATGAATAAATGCAGATAGTATGAATTATGTACATGTGTATACATGTATATGTCTGTGTGTGTATATATATGTATACGTTGAGATGTATAGGTATGTATATTTGCGTGTGTGGACGTGTATGTATATACATGTGTATGTGGGTGGGTTGGGCCATTCTTTCGTCTGTTTCCTTGCGCTACCTCGCTAACGCGGGAGACAGCGACATAGCAAAATAAATAAGAATTAATAAATGTATATATATATATATATATATATATATATATATATATATATATATATATATATATATATATATATATATATATATATATAAGAGCAAGGTTATTAGGTACAGTAGGGTTGAGGGTCAAGTCAAATGGGAGGTAAGTTTGAATGGAGAAAAACTGGAGGAAGTAAAGTGTTTTAGATATCTGGGAGTGGATCTGGCAGCGGATGGAACCATGGAAGCGGAAGTGGATCATAGGGTGGGGGAGGGGGCGAAAATCCTGGGAGCCTTGAAGAATGTTTGGAAGTCGAGAACATTATCTCGGAAAGCAAAAATGGGTATGTTTGAAGGAATAGTGGTTCCAACAATTTTGTATGGTTGAGAGGCGTGGGCTATGGATAGAGTTGTGCGCAGGAGGATGGATTTGCTGGAAATGAGATGTTTGAGGACAATGTGTGGTGTGAGGTGGTTTGATCGAGTAAGTAACGTAAGGGTAAGAGAGATGTGTGGAAATAAAAAGAGCGTGGTTGAGAGAGCAGAAGAGGGTGTTTTGAAATGGTTTGGGCACATGGAGAGAATGAGTGAGGAAAGATTGACCAAGAGGATATATGTGTCGGAAGTGGAGGGAACGAGGAGAAGTGGGAGACCAAATTGGAGGTGGAAAGATGGAGTGAAAAAGATTTTGTGTGATCGGGGCCTGAACATGCAGGAGGGTGAAAGGAGGGCAAGGAATAGAGTGAATTGGAGCGATGTGGTATACCGGGGTTGACGTGCTGTCAGTGGATTGAATCAGGGCATGTGAAGCGTCTGGGGTAAACCATGGAAAGCTGTGTAAGTATGTATATTTGCGTGTGTGGACGTGTATGTATATACATGTGTATGGGGGTGGGTTGGGCCATTTCTTTCGTCTGTTTCCTTGCGCTACCTCGCAAACGCGGGAGACAGCGACAAAGTAAAAAAGAAAAAAAAAATAAAAAAAAAATATATATATATATATATATATATATATATATATATATATATATATTATATATATATATATATATATATATATATATATATATATATATATATATTATATATATATATATATATATATATATATATATATATATATATATATATATATATATATATATGGGGGGGCTGGAAATCCTCCCCCTCATTTTTTTTTTAATTTTCTAAAAGAAGGAACAGAAGGGGGCCAGGTGAGGATATTTCCTCAAAGGCCCAGTCCTCTGTTCTTAACGCTACCTCGCTAATGCGGGAAATGGTGAATAGTATGAAAGAAAAAAGAAATATATATATATATATATATATATATATATATATATATATATATATATATATATATATATATATATATATATATATATATATCTAGAAGAGGAAACAGAACGAGTCAAGCAGATAGTGCTCATCCTCCTCGAAGGCTTAGACTGCGGTGTCGGACTGTGTGTGGATGTAATTAAAAGGAGAAGAAAGGAAGAAACCTGGATGTTCCGGCTCAAGGGTAAAGGGGAAGAATGTTTTGGAAAAGTTTTGGGAGTAATGTCAGTGAGTGGTGAGAGGACATCAGCTAAAGAAGGAGTAGCCCTACTCCTAAAGGAGGAGTTGTGGGAGTATGTGATAGATTGTAAGGAAGTAAACTCCTGATTGATGTGGGTAAAACAAAGTGGATGGAGAGAGATGGGTGATTATTGGTACTTATGCACCTGGTCATGAGAAGAAAGATCTTGAGAGGCAAGTGTTTTGGGAGCAACTGAGTGACGGTGTCAGCAGCTTTGATGCACGAGACCGGGTATTAGTGATGGGTGATTTAAATGCGAAGGTGAGTAGAGTGGTAGTTGAGGGTATAATTGGTGTGCATGGGGTATTCGGTGTTGTGAATGGAAATGGTGAAGAGCTCGTAGATTTGTGTGCTGAAAAAGACCGGTGATTGGGAATACATGGTATAAAAAGAGAGACATGCACAAGTATAGGTATGCGAGTAGGAGAAATGGTCAAAGGGCATTATTAGATTACGTGTTGATTGATAAGCGTGTAAAAGAGAGGTCAAAGGGTATTATTAGATTACGTGTTGATTGATAGGCGTGTAAAAGAGAGACTTTTGGATGTTAATGTGTTGAGAGGGGCAGTTGGTGGGATGTCTGATCTTTATCTTGCGGAGGCGAAGGTGAAGTTTGTGGAGGTTTTTAAAAAAGAAGAGAGAATGTCTGGGAGAAGAGAGTGATGAGAGTAAGTGTGCTTGGGAAGGAGACTTGTTTGAGGAAGGACCAGGAGAGACTGAGTGTAGAATGGCAAAAGGTGAGAGCAAATGACGTGAGGGGAGTGGGTGATGAATGGGGTGTATTTAGGGAAGTAGTGATGGCATATGCATGAGATGCATGTGGCATGAAAAAGGTGGAGATGGGCAGATTAAAAAGGGTAGTGACAGGTGGGATGAAGAAATAAAGTTGTTAGTAGAAGAGTAAAGAGAAGCTTTTGGACGATACTTGCAAGGAAGGAGTGGAAATGACTGGAATATGTATGAGAGAAAGCGGCAGAAGGTCAAGAGGAAGGTGCAGGGGTTAAAAACGAGGGTAAATGAGAGTTAGGGTGAGAGAGTATTAAAATCTAGGGAGAATAAAAAGATGCTTTGGAAGGAGGTAAATAACGTGCCTACGACAATAGTATTTTGAAGGTTTGTTGAATGTGTTTGATGATTAGAGTGGCAGATGTAGGGTGTTTTGGTCGGGGTTGTATGCGAGTCAGAGGGTGGGGGAAGGTTTTGGGAGCGATGAACAATGTGTGGAAAGAGGGAACCTTTTCTCTGAGGAAAAATGGCATGTTTGAAGGAATAGCAGTTCCAGCAATATCATATGGTTGCGAGGCATGCGCTATAGATAGGGTTGTACGGAGGAGGGTGGATGTGTTGGAAGAAATGTTTGAGGAAAATATCTGCTGTGAGGTGGTTTGATTAAGTAATGAAAAGGTAAGAGAGATGCGTGGTGATACAAAGAGTGTGGTTGAGGGAGCAGAAGAGGGTGTATTGAAATGATTAGGACACATGGAGAGAATGAGTGAGGAAAGATTGACAAAGAGGATATATGTGCCAGAGGTGGAGGGAACAAGAAGGAGCAGCACTTTATACTGTTAAGCTTGAAGTATTTCGTTTGGCATTTGAATATGGAGGAAATTTCCAACGGTATTACAAAGATTCAGAAATCTATCTTGACGAAAAATTACGTTGTAGACTATATGCCTGAACTGCAGAATCTGTGACAACACAGGAATCGAGAATGTACTTGAAAATGTAACTTCCATCACATATAGATTTTCTTTTGTCTGTCTATCCTTTTTATTCCAGCTTTGTTACAGAAGATATCCATCTCTACCATTCTCATTTTTTTTTTTTTTACTCAGTGGCTTAAGTTCCACATCTTAACATCAAGTTGAGGAAGTATGGAAAGTGTATTTTGCGCACTCTGTATTGATCTTTTTGTCATTCATCTGAAAATTCAGTGCACCCCAGCTTTTCTCCTGTGACACACACTCAACTCCACCTCTCCTATTTCAGTTCTCGACAAACTTCAACTCCCTGATACCTCAACTTGTCCATATTTTCTAGTTTCTTGCCACTCAGATCTATACTACTCTGTGACATCACTCTCCCTCAGAATATAATCTTCATTGGGATTTACTCCAAACCTCTTCCTCCCCCACACATCCATCAGACTGAGCCACCATGCTACCCAACTCCTCATTTGGTTAAGCAAACAGTATCATATGCACACAGTAGCTGTGGCATCTCTCCTTGGCGTAACAGCAAAGTGATGATTTCCAAATTTTCTACTCAAGTGATGCCCATAAGACTTGAAAACGTTAATTAGCAATCAGTGACAAAACTCGACGCACTTTCACAGCAAACCACTCTTGCACATGCACCATTTCTATAATAAAATATCTTAAAAGAATACCCGTTCTTCTTGCGAACCCGGTGATTATTCATGGTGTCCTTTGTTGCGCATTTCGGAATCTTCTATGTACACCATTATAAAACCACTTAAGCTTCTTCTCTGATTGGTTGATGTTCCTGACACTTATCAGATGAAAACAGTGCAGTGTCACAGAGGCATCCTTGTGTCAGGAGTACCATTAATAACTCGCCTGGCTTGGCAGGAGTACCATTAATAACTCGCCTGGCTTGGCAGGAGTACCATTTATAACTCGCCTGGCTTGGCAGGAGTACCATTAATAACTCGCCTGGCTTGGCAGGAGTACCATTAATAACTCGCCTGGCTTGGCAGGAGTACCATTAATAACTCGCCTGGCTTGGCAGGAGTACCATTAATAACTCGCCTGGCTTGGCAGGAGTACCATTAATAACTCGCCTGGCTTGGCAGGAGTACCATTAATAACTCGCCTGGCTTGGCAGGAGTACCATTAATAACTCGCCTGGCTTGGCAGGAGTACCATTAATAACTCGCCTGGCTTGGCAGGAGTACCATTAATAACTCGCCTGGCTTGGCAGGAGTACCATTAATAACTCTTCTTTATTTCATCCTCAAAGAATTGCGGCCATGCAAGCAGAGTATGGGGAAATGCCGAGCGACTTCCAAGTTGAACTTTACAAGTGGGCTCTCGAATGTGAGTACTGAAACATACAACACTTCTCTCTTTTTTTTTCCGAAGGAGGTAAAAAAAATATGCAGACATTTCTTTTTCTTTAACAAAGTTAAAAGTAGTTACCATTTCCACATCATATTACTTATGGATGATGGTATTCGATCATGTTGATATAACTAACATACACGAGATAATAATGAAGATGAGAAAAAAGAATTTTCATTGCCTTCTCTTTATGGGAATGTTCTACTCTGTCCCCCCCGTTGGATTCCTGTTTAGTTCACAGTATGTATTAGTATGCTGAAAGGCAGAGAAGATTTGATCAAAATATTTTCAACACAGAACCCATCAACACTAGACATGTACTGTGTAATCAAGACCCACAAACTAAACAATCCCCTACGGCCAACAATAAGGTGTATAGGTTCTGCTACATATAAGCAATCCAAGTGGCTAATGATATTATTGTATCCTTTTGTGGGCACCGTTTCAGATTCATTCGTAAAAAAAAAAAAAAAAAAAGCGAGGATTTGGTTAGAGAGATGAAATCCTTAAATGTAAAGTATCCTTATAGATTAGTTAGTGAGTTTTGATGTGAAATTGCTGTTCACCAACGTTCCGGTAAATGATGTGTTATCTTGCCTCCCAAACATCTTGACAAACAACACTGAGGGCATCCCTAGTAAAAACATAATCAAACTGATAAGACTTTGTGTAGATAATTCATCTTTTGTGTTTAAGGGCAAACATTATACACAACAATGCGGTATGGCCATGGGTAATCATTACTCTCTCCCCTGTGTTGGCAAATATTTACATGGAGAATTTTGAAAGCCATTTGCTAGCCACTATAATGGAACAAAACATAGTTTGGCCCCGATGTGTGGACGACGTACTCTGCTTTTGGCCTAATAATCTACCCACTGAGGACTTTCAGGATAAGTTAAACTCGTTAGCTCCCTCCATAAAGTTTACTCATAAAGTCATATAGAAGTCATCAGGAATAACGGTATATTGAAAAATAAGGTTTACAGAAAACCTACAAATATACTGTCTTATGTCAAATGGCGTCCTAGCTACGTCTCTTCATTGTATATCAACTGACTGTTATATATTTTCTTGTCTCTCTCCTGATGTGATGATTACATGAAAGTGCACTTGGAACTTATAGGAATATATATATATATATATATATATATATATATATATATATATATATATATATATATATATATATATATATATATATATACAGACATATACATATATGTGCACATGTACATAATTCATACTTGCTGCCTTTATTCATTCACGTCGCCACCCCGCCACACCTGAAATGACAATCCCCTACCGCCGCATGCGCGCAAGGCAGCGCTAGGAAAAGACAGCAAAGGCCACATTCGTTTACACTCAGTCTCTAGCTGTCATGTATAATGCACCGAAACCACATCTCCCTTTCCACAGCCAGGCCCCACAAAACTTTCCATGGTTTACCCCGGACGCTTCGCATGCCCTGATTCAATCCAATGACAGCACGTCGACTCCGGTATACCACATCGTTCCAATTCACTCTATTCCTTGCACGCCTTTCACCCTCCTGCATGTACAGGCCCCGATCGCTCAAAATCTTTTTCACTCCATCCTTCCACCTCCAATTTGGTCTCCCACTTCTCGTTCCCTCCACCTCTGACATTTATCCTCTTTGTCCATCTTCCCTCACTCATTCTCTCCATGTGACCAAACCAAATTACGATGGTTTTGACAAGTGGATGATAACAAGGTCATGAGATCTGGAAAGAATGATGATTTCATGAGCTCACCAAGTCACCTTACATGAGGATGATTAAATATAATCCGAGTTATTGCACTGGCATTGACAAGACATGGTGAAAGAAGGCACCAGATGGATTTCAAAATTTTCGCGAGATATGCTTTAGAAATTTGCGTGAAAGCAGAGGTAGACATGTTGCCTAACCCGTTGCCAGAGTTCCAAATCAGGAGAACTATAAGGGAATCGAGGTGTCTGCTGGTAATTGTTAGAACTCCAGTCACGTATATGAATAAAGGAGACTTTTGATAAGCTGATCCTGGCACCCAGTGCAGCACAAAGATTTAAAGGAAATGGGATCCAATAATAAAAGGTAACTAAGATTGGTGTAAAGGTTGGGGGATTAGTGGTAGAAACTAAGTAGTGGAACTGTAAAGCCTGGCATTAGGTAAATGTAAACAAGGCAACTTGATGGTCAAGAAAGCCATAGAGTAGGGGATCCTTGTGAATATAAGACTCTCTACTCATTTTGTGGAAATAGGTATTTGCTTCACAGATTCTTCCATTTTCTCACTTCCATTTTCTAACTGTCATGTTCAGTGCACCGAAACCAGAGCTGACATCTTTAGCAAAGTCTCTTAGACCAATTTCTGGTTCAGCTTTATAATAGCATGTGTCTCCCCTTTGCCATATACTATGTCGCTCCAGTTTACTCTTAACCCAGGCCAGCCTCGAACCCACCTGAAGTACCTCTTACCCCATCTCCATGATTACCCCTCCTTCTTACTACCTCCATTTCTGCCATGTAGATCCTCTTTCTCAGTCGTTCTTCACTCATCCTCTCCAAATGTCCGAACCATTTCAGCGCATTTAAGTCATCTCTGGCAATCAGGCTGTGCTAACTACCATATATTGTTCTTACGCCGTTATCCCTTACGTGATCAACAACCCTCGTTATACCACTTATTGTCCTTAAGCATTTAATTTCGTACACATCACGCCTTCCTTCGCCTTTTTTCTTTTTCTTTTTTTCACTCATCGGCCATGACCCGCATCCTTACTGTACTGTTGGGACTGCTTCACTTCAGACAATAACATCTTTGCTTTGATAATGATAAGAATAATGATAATCCTCATCCTAATTCTGGTCCAGATCATTTTTCTACAACTGCTACTAATAACGATAATGATAGTTATAGTAATGATTATATAACAATGATACTATCAATGATGATAATAATAGTAGTAGTATTCATAATGATAATAATGATGATAATACTAATAACAATAATAAAAACTAATAATAATAATAATAATAATAACAATAATAATAATAATAATAATAATAATAATAATAATAATAATGATAATATTGATAATAATAATGAGTTCAAAATGCAGTTCACATGTTATGGAAAGTGATGCAGAGAATGCACACCAAAATGTACATGAAACACTATAATAATGATAGTGATAATGGTAATTATAATATAATAATAATGAGTTCATAATGCAGTTCATATGGAATGTAATGCAGAGAATGCACACCAAAATGTACATGAAGCAGTTTAATCGATATTTCAAGACGTTATATTAACTTGCAGCTGTTGGTCTTGTGGCGCTAGATCGTCGGCTTGGATGTTTGGTGCCTAACATATCACCAGACTCAGAGCCTATGAGGCTCATCTCAAACGTCAACGAAATGTTCAGTGCGATGAATGACACGGAGATGAATGTCCCTTACTGGAAGCTTTTCCCAACATCTTCCTATAAGAAACTGGAGAGGAGCCACAATGAGTTCCTGGAGTAAGTTGGAGGCTGTGTTTCTTGTGGTTTGATCTGACTTTCACATTTCTTCTGACAAGAGGGAAATTCTCTGTTTACTGATGGGAATGCCTTGGCAGAATTGCAGATCGAAACATCCGACAGACAGAGGCAGCATTTCTCTCCAGGGACCCCAGTGACAGACGGGATATATCAGTCATGGAAAAGCTGCTTTTAACACCTGGTCTTTCTCGAAAAGATGTTGTGACTCTCACTCTAGACATGATCTTCGCAGGCATTGATACAGTATGTGGTGCACTGTAGTAAGATATTTCGTACACTTAAGAATCTGATTTCATGTCTGAATGATATATTATATACTTTTTCCCCTCAGCAGGTCTGTATAATTGCTTTCTCAAGTTATACTGAGCTGCGTCTTTGTCTAATTTCCTGTTTCTTTTGTATCCATTTTACATAAACCCCTTCTCATTCAAGTCTAGTCTGTTATTCTGTGGCCATCAAACATCATGGGGATACATCTGTTTTTAGTATGCAAAGTTTCACAACGTTTCATCATTTGTGTGTCCACGTATCATTATCGTCTCACACCGGGTATGTCCAGTGCAAGAAATGATTACCTCTGTATCTCATCCCACGACTCTGTAGATGCTCATTTGCCTTGTGTCTCACGTCAGACCTCGCACACGATAGGGTTCACCCTGTATTTGCTTGCACGTCACCCCGAGGTGCAGGCACGGCTGCAAGAGGAGTTGGACAATGTTCTCGGAGATCATCAGGGTCCTCTGACTCCTAAACACCTGGCTCAGCTCTCCTATCTCAAAGCAGTTATCAAAGAGTCTCTCAGGTAAGTAACATATGTTGTTATGCTCGGGGTCAGACTCCACACCTTCTGTGTTTAACCTCACTTAAACCTGCACTTAAAACCCAAAATATTCTATCATACTAGATTAGAATAGTATTGATGAATGTCGTACCGTATTCAATATACATACATATATATATATATATATATATATATATATATATATATATATATATATATATATATATATATATATATATATATATATATATATATTTATTCCCTTTCTACAGGATTTTCCCTTTGACAATTGGAGTTGCCCGGACCTTGGACCGAGATGTCGTTCTCAGTGGATACCTTGTGCCGAAGGGGGTAAGTTACTTGCACTCGTGTTGATGATATGGAAGACTTTTTCAAACCATTTTTATCCCACGTAATGACCCTAACTCTGGTTTGTTGCACACTGTTTTCTCCGGATATCCAACCTGTTGAGGACTGTGTGACGAGTCTTAATGTTCTGATGGCTTAATGAAGAAGAAGAAGAGCCGCTGCTCGTAGCCTGTGTATTGACGCAATTAGCAAACTGAGGTTAAAAATCAAGTGGTCTGAGTAACCAAATGTGTCTCTGACCACACGGTACAGAGATCTACCGTTCCTAAAGCATTTGCAGAAGATTCTGAAGGTATGACCTTGCTGTCAGTTCTAAGAAATCATCATAGCTTATTGCTGGGGCAAAACATATATTTACTGATTTTGCCAATTGAATAAGGAAATTTCTAAATTCCTGCGTTTTGAAATGAATCAAATTTTCCTCACCTCTCACGACCCCTCTCTCACCCGTCCATCTTTCGCATGCCACATACATCCTTGTACATGTATGCAGTACTTCCTTAAACATCCCCTCTATCCCCCATTCCTCACCCGCTTCCTTGGCTTCATCTTCACTCATCTCTCTGCATTCTACGCTCAATCTCTCCTGGTATCTCTACCCACAAGCCTCTTTTCCAAGCTCACTAACTTTCACATCTCATTTTCCAACGAGCTCGCTTCCTTTTTATTTTTTCCTCCTAAAGTATTTACAAACCCTTGCCCTCGCCTCCATAAAGCTTATCATCACTTTCAACACATTCATATTCAAGAGTCTCTCCTTAGCACGCCTATCAAATAAGTATATAATTCAGATACGCCCGTTTGCCAACAACTCACCCTCGTATACTTACGAATGCTCCTGTTCTTAAGCTAGTTATTTCCATTTACCAGTCCCATTCCAACACAACTCCACAAACTGTTCACCAATCTCATTCACAACATGAGGTATCCCATAACCGCCAGTTATAACGTCAACTGCCAGCTCTTCTATTCTCACATTCAAATCATCCATTACTAATACTTGACCCTAAGCAGCTTCTGACACACACACACACGCACACACACACACACACACACACACACACACACACACACACACACACACACATCAGCTGCTCACCAAAACACCCACCTAACTCGTTTTTAGTCGTCTCATCTGCAATGTGCCTCAGCTCTAAAAATCTCCCACTTTTCTTGATCCATTTTCATTTGTACCTTATCAGCTTTGGGCTCACTTCCTTACAGCCTTTCACACATTCCTACAACTTCTCTTTGTAGAAGAGCTGCCCCCTTCCATAGTTCTCGCCCTTACGCTAACCCCTTAAACATTCCATAACCTTTCTTTCCATTTCCTCCTTATCTCGCTCAGAGTTGGAACGCCCAGGCTCCCCTCTTCAAGCATGCTACCTATCTCTCCCTTTTTCTCATCATGGTTACGTCCACGCACATTCAGACACCCCAAATTAGAAATGTATGGAGGGAAGGGTTTCAGCCCCCTTCCTCCCTTCCCCTTTAGTCGCATCTTACGACAGGAAGGGAATACCTAAGGCGCAGTATCTACTCCCTTATCTCCAGGATACCAAGAAAAGGATATTTGGGTGTAGGATGCGACCTGAAGGGCGAGTGACTTCTCCTCCGTCAGGAGACGTTCAGTGAGGTTAACCCTGAGACTGTCACTGACGGGAGGAGAGCAGGCCCATGCAGACTGAGGAGAGGGCGGCTTTGGCGAATTGAGATTCGACCGTAGATCATCCTCATCGATCTTCGGGGGTTGGTAGATCCTTAACCCCGATATTCCCAAGGAATATCTCGCGAGACAGCAAAGCTGGGTAGAAAATCAGACCATTAGAATCTAAGAAAAGAATGGCTGTTCCGCGAGTGTGTGAAATGACACATTGAGATTAAGAGTACATAGATAATACATGCATAAGTAATATAGTCTAGTAGATGTAGACAGCCATGGAAGGCCATGATAGTTAATAATCATATACCTGAGATTAAGATTAAAGTGAGCCGGTTACTTCCACAATTTGGATAAGCATATGGGTGAGTCGCCTTTAGATAAATGTTGGAGTAGAGCATTTGACGAATAAGTGACGTATGATTGTAATATTCTATTGTCGTACTTTGTTCAGTTTAATCATGTTGTTTAACAGGACTACATTTGAGCACCATCTCTAGGGATTTCGGAGCTCATGTTAAGCTGCTCACTAGATGCAAATACTTGCTTAAGATAATATAATATTCATCATAACATGAAGAGCTTTTAGAATACTTGAATGCTCCTTATTTAGCAGATGCTACTGTCTTCGTGTCAACACATGCAACACGCTGGTAACATTCAAGGTGTCGCTATCAAATGATATCCTCTTCTTCCTCAGTGGTTGGTGTTTACCCTCAGTATGTTGTCTGGCTGGGACGAGAAGTACTTTCCACAAGCGGACAAGTTCATCCCCGAGAGGTGGCTGCGTCACAAGCCCTTGGGACCCATTCATCCATATGCTTCTCTTCCCATTCGGTACGGGGACCAGAATGTGCATTGGACGACGCATAGCAGAGCAGGAGATGTACACCTTTTTAGCAAGGGTAAGGCCAAGACAGCGTAAGACTTTAACCACGAAGAAAATGAAACACGACAAGTTCCCTAGTGCACTTTCGTGTAATGATCACATCGTCAGGGGGATGCATTGCACATGACAGCTACAGAATGGATGTGAGTGAGTGCGGCCTTTCTTCGACAGTTCCTGACGCTGCCTTGCTAACGTGGGAAACGGTGAACGAGAGAGAGAGAGAGAGAGAGAGAGAGAGAGAGAGAGAGAGAGAGAGAGAGAGAGAGAGAGAGAGAGAGAGAGAGTATTCATTTATTTATTACACTTGATCGCCGTTTCCCGCCTCAGCGAGGCAGCACCAGAAAGCTGACGAAGAATGGCCCATCCGCTCATATGCATATATGTACACATAAACGCCCATGCATGCACATATACATACATATACATATCAACAGATACACAAACATACATATACATACACAGACATCAACATATATACATATGTACATATTCATACTTGCTTGCCTTCATCCATTCCTGGCGCTACCCCGCCCCAAAGGAAACAGCATCTCGCTACCTCTGCTTCAATGGATTGAACCGGGGCAGGTGAAGCGTCTGGGGTAAACCATGGAAAGTTCTGTGGGGCCTGGATGTGGGAAGGGAAGCTGTGGTTTCAGTGCATTATTACATGACAGCTAGAGACTGAGTGTGAACGAATGGGGCCTTTGTTGTCTTTTCCTAGCGCTACCCCGCACACATGAGGGGGGAGGGTGTTGTTATTCCATGTGTGGCGGGGTGGCGATGAGAATGAATAAAGGCAGACAGCATGAATTATGTACATGGGTATATATGTATATGTCTGTGTGGGTATGTATATGTATACATTGAGATGTATAGGTATGTATATTTGCGGGTGTGGACGTGTATGTATATACATGTGTATGTGGGTGGGTTGGGCCATTTCTTTCGTCTGTTTCCTTGCGCTACCTCGCTAACGCGGGAGACAGCGACAAAGCAAAATAATAATAATGATAATCAAATATATATATATGAATTGCTAAGGTGTTATTAGGATGGACAAGTGGTCATAGGATAGCTCGTCGAGTGTTCCAGCTGGTCCATGTGAGTCGGGCTGGTGAGCAGAAGGTGATGTCTGGTGGGGATGGATGCTGGAGGTGGTGGGCTGGGAGTCTGGTTGGCTGCTTGTGTAGGGTGAGGCTACTGAGAGTTTGCCGTTGGTTTTCTGTGAGTATTTCACCTTTGGGGATCTTAGATGTGAGTGCAGAGCCAAGTGGAATAGTGGGAATCAAAATCTCCACAGAGATAAAGTGTTGGGTATGCTGATCAGGTTTTGTAATTGGCGAGTTTATGTGGAGGGGGATGTGGAAAGGGAAAGTATGTAGTTTTGTTGATTATGTTGTAGTCAGTGATGTGAAGGTACATTTTAGGGTGATGTCATTGTTAAGGAACTTTGTCTCGTGTCAGTGGTGACGGAGGATGGTATGGTTCGGTGGGTTTTATGAGCCCTCATTGTCCTTATTATCTGTCTTCTCTTACGATTTTGTGGTTGTGGAAAGGTGGGAGGGAGGATATGGGTGTGAAGCTGGTTACTTGAGTGGAGGGATATGTGTTGCGTTCTCGGAGTTGGTTTAGTATTTCTGTGTTCCTGATGCCATTGGCGTTGAGCTACCTGGTGAAGTCCTCAGGAAGTCTTCATCCCCACAGCCTGTGCTGGGCTCAGGATGCTGGATTTGGTCGTTGGTCGACCAAGATGTTGGAAGCTGCATTCCTCAGGCCTACTTAGCCCCCCCCCCCCCAAAAAAAAAAAAGCCTTGCTCTTATGATACTTTTCTGGGCACTCGTCCAGTGCACAGTTGAACCTTTCTACTGCGCTTCCATTCTGTTTCTGGTGGTAGCTGACAAGATGTTGAAGAGTCCAATTTGCGAAAGAAATAACGCTTTGAATGATATCATCATTGGTGTTTTCTTTCTTGTCTTGAAGGTCCGCAGTTTCCAGCTTGCTGTCCCGCTGCATTAAGGCAACCGTTGTATTGTTGTGTTCCCTGAAGGTTATTCGTTAGACATTTTTACTCCCGAGATCTTTTGTATATTATTCAACTGGTTTACGACAGCGCCTGTTTCTGTCTGATATTCTGTGTTGCTTTCTAATCTTTTCATTATTTTTTCCATACCGTAAGAGCTGAAACTTATCTCCAATGAAGAGTATGTTGTTCTCGGTTGCCCAGTTAAAGACTTCGATTATGTCTCTCTGTAGGCTTCTTGCTTCTTCTATTTCGGTGATTTTTTTCATGCCAATTCTCGTATCACCTGCTAAGGATGTTATGAAGCTGTGGCTTGTGTTTGCGTCAAAGTCAAATATATGAATGATGCAGACTGATTACCCCTGAGGGATAACCGGTCCCCAAGAAATCAGAGCATATTAATCATCATTTGCGTACCATAAGGCATTTTCATATGCAGACAGACGTCGCCAGTTTCCTTTCAGAAGCATTCACGTGCAAATCAACATTCATTTGTTAGTTCATAGACATTGTTGATATGGTGTTAATGATCATATTTCTAAAAAGATTCTATATGTGTCCAAATCCTTTTAGACACTTTGAAGGTGATTAGTGTATAGTATCTTCATGTATTTTCTTTTTTTCTTTTTCTTCAGGCAATGCATCGCTTCAACGTAGACTTCAAGTATGAGGATATCAAAATTGCCTTTTGCCTCGTATGCAAGCCGTCCGCGCCACTCAAGTTTACCTTTTCTGAACGGAAATGAGGAAAAAATCATGTTCTCTATGCATTGTTTAGTACATCTAAACGACATTCAAGAGTGCACTGATATATCTCTTATTAGCAGACTGATTTAGTATACAAGAATCTATTAATGGCCTTAATATATCATAAATACAATAATACAGCCCTATTAAAAGGTCATGCACTAATTGCAATCAACATGAGAACATTGACAGTTCACAAGAATACGTTATTATTAAAGATGAGATAAAGATAGCGATGGAAAGAAGAGGTGGAAAAGCCGAAGGTGCGAGATCGGACCGACCTGACGTGGAGGACGAGGGTCCATTGCTTGGCCACAGACACACCCACACCCAGAGACCCGGCTGCAGTCCAGCGACTAAAAATATCCAGCTGAGACCATGTGTGTTACACACTCAAGTGAACTTTGAGCAACAGAGAACAAGAAGTCCGTTGCAATTGTGAATTAGGATGTTTAGCTATTATTAGCAGTTGTGTTAGGATGCATGCCACATTATTTCTGATACTGTAAACAGCCTTAGATGTTAAGGTATCCCAGTCACTGCGTACACAGGCACATTTAACTGTCATGTTATGTGTACCCATGTCATTCTATTTAGGTATTAAATGTAAGAGGGTTATTGGTCTTTCCTTGGCCCACAGGAAAGTGAGTAGTCAAAGTATGCTTGGTAGTCCCTTGGCCTAGTTGGGTCATTAATGTCTTAATTAAGGGGCCTTGACTTAAACCATGGCTATGGGCCCCCATGGCAGTCTCACTTGAACATCATCAACCATCAAATAATAATCTCAAGTTGATACAAACCAGTAAAAATGTAGCAATAGTACTACTAAAACTTAACAACAGATTTTCTTTCCTTTCTTTTTTTCGAACCCCTACACACACACACATATATATATATACATATATATATATATATATATATATATATATATATATATATATATATATATATATATATATATATATATATATGTATATATATATATGTGTGTGTGTGTGTGTGTGTGTGTGTGTGTGTGTGCGAGGCCAAATCATGTTTACGCCGTCAAATGCAAGGCATGAAAGATATTTCTATAGGCCAGACAGGAAATACTTCAACAGAAAGGTGTTATTGGCACCGTCAATCAGCACGCAGGGATGACCACAAAAAATTCGATCGCTAAACGCAGTCATGAAAATAATCAACCCATAGATCTTGAAAATCCGATTAGTCTATAACCCTCTGCTGATTATGGTGCACGCAACGTCATTAAATCTGTCTTATTGACAAAACACGAAAAAAAAAATGTTTAAGACACACCCAGCTACACAGGTCAATCCCCGTCACGTGACCCCCTATTTCATCACCCTCCCTTACAACGGTTACTGCCTGACAAAGCGGTCAGTGCTTGGCCTATACAGATTGGTGTTGGACGGGAGGAATCAAGTGTGATGTTGGGATCTGAATGACTTTGTTAAGTACTGGCACCTGATGAGGTGGACTGTCTCCATGAAATATGTCGTGCCACATGTATAGAAGAGTTACATGTTAAATAACGTTATCTCAGAAAGCAATAAATGTGTATGTTTGAAGGAATAGTGTTTCGACAATATCATATGGCTGCGAGGCGTAGGCTATAGGTAGAGTTGTATGGAGGAGGGTGGATGTGTTGGAAATGAGATATTTGAGGACAATATGTGGTGTAAGGTGGTTTGATCGGGTAAGTAATGAAAGGGTAAGAGAGATGTGTGGAAATTAAAAGAGCGTGGTTGAGAGAGCAGAAGAGGGTGTTTTGAAATGGTTTGGGCACATGGAGAGAATGAGTGAGGAGAGATTGACCAAGAGGATATATGTGTCGGAGGTGGAGGGAACGAGGAGAAGAGGGAGACCAAATTGGAGGTGGAAAGATGGAGTGAAAAAGATTTTGTGTGATCGGGGCCTGAACATGCAGGAGGGTGAAAGGAGGGCAAGAAATAGAGTGAATTGGAGTCATGTGGTATACAGGGGTTGACGTGCTGTCAGTGGATTGAAGCAAGGCATGTGAAGCGTCTGGGGTAAACCGTGGAAAGCTGTGTAGGTATGTATATTTGCGAGTGTGGACGTGTGTATGTACATGTGTATGGGGGGGGGGGGGTTGGGCCATTTCTTTCGTCTGTTTCCTTGCGCTACCTCGCAAACGCGGGAGACAGCGACAAAGTATAAAAAAAAAAAAAAAAAAAAAAAAAAATATATATATATATATATGTATATATATATATATATATATATATATATATATATATATATATATATATATATATATATATATATATACATATCATACTATTCGCCATTTCCCGCGTCAGCGAGGTAACGTTAAGAACAGTGGACTGGGCCTTTGAGGGAATATCCTCACTTGGCCCTCTTCTCTGTTCCTTCTTTTGGAAAATTAAAAAAAAAAAGAAAAAATTATATATATATATATATATATATATATATATATATATATATATATATATGTATATATATATACATATATACATAACCAACACAGAGCTATAGAAGTTGTATGAACGATGCCAATAGGAATGAACTGAGCGTAACTGAACGTGTGGTGTTGCCATACCATTCTTGGGTAAACTTTTACAGATAATAAGATATTTGGTATCATTTCCAAACTAGTGTAAATTTACATCCAGATCTAATATTCTAAGTACTCTTTTATATATGCATAAATTTGTTTCTTGTTTAAGGAATGAGAATGAAATACTCTCATAATTTCCATTGTTTTCATTTGATCATGTTGAGTAGCAAAAAAACATTGTTCTTTAAATGCAGATGCGAATATTATGTTGGTGTTTCCTTATTGAATGGCAGATATGTAAACTGTCTACTGAACCTTTGCTTTTCATATGACTTAAACCTCTGCCCTTACTGAAGTATCCTCAGTTCCTAACTGGGTGCGAGCCACATCTGGCAACTCCTCTCATATGAGGACGGTTCCTCATAGTCCACTGATCAGTACATTATGCTGCTGCTGCTGCTGATGCGCAGTTTTAGGAAGGGTAAGTACTGAAAACTACTGAGTACACATTCCTTTCGCTAAGCAGGAGGCTTCGTAACACTCCTACTATTCACGTTATGGTTTTAATAACAGCTGGAACTCTAATAATATAAATACCCTGCGAGCTTAACCCCAGAAATGCATTTTGATTAAGTGTGTTCTTCCTAGCGTTGCCATCTGAACCTTTAGTTTACAGAATCTTCCCTTCTCTTGTAGGCACTGGTACGCAATACCTTGATGACCTTGATTGAAGAAGTTTGAGCTCAAGCGGATATGGAGGTGACTGGGAGGAGGGAGTGGCGTAAATGTGTACAACGGCCATGATCTGTTGCTGTTGTTTACGTACTGTGTACAGGTCACAGAGTGTCGTGATGTGCGTCTTTGTGGAGAGAGTGTTCGGTGGTTTTATCATCGTTGTTGTTGCATCGCGGGTAGAATGGGGTCTTGGGACGAGTTGAAACGTTGTAGTTGATGGGTGATGTTCAGAGCGTAAGCAGGAGAGTGGGATTCATGGTTTTTGGTGAGTGGCATGTCCGGTGGGATCGAGTTTGGCTGTCGAGTTTGAAGGGCGTATGTTTAGTGCTTGTCGAGTTATTTCAGTGTATTTATTTTGTCCGTTTAATATTCTTTTTTTTTTGGGGGGGGGATGGGGGTATCTGTGAGTAAACGTTATTGAAGTGTGAAGGAAAGGTAAGGTGTTTTTTTGATCTTAAATGGGGAGTGGTGGTTAGGTATGGAGTTGTTTGGATGGGAGGAGTATAGTACTGTTGCACAGAACTGCGTCCCGAGCATGTTTAAAGGAGAATGTACTGGATCTTTTTTTTTATTTTGTAGCTTTTAAAGGATTTAAGCAACATGGGAAGTAAAGTAAAATTATTATTAAAAGGGAGAACTAGAAGGTTGTTGGTGCCAAGGGGAGGTTTTGGTTTAACTCTGTAGAATGATTGCTCTGCCAGCTTAAGGGATTTATCACTGAGAGATCTAGGATTCTTTAACTTACATCCAGTAGAAAATATCTTTTCAAACTCATAATCAGTAAACTCTGGACTGCAAATACGTAACGCCCTAAGAAACATAGACGGGAATGATAATAATTTAACCCTGTCATGTTGAGCTGAGTAATAATGGACATATACAAAGCATACACTCCCCTCACTGTACTGTATGCACTGAGCAGTATGGGTATTTTCTTGTGTTCAACAGCCCCCTGCGGGATCTGGAACAGCCTTTTTATTCCCCTGGTTACAAGCTTTATGAACCTCCTCAACTGATGTGAATCTGATGCTCATCATCATGTGTGAATCTTTAATTCCCTGAGTTCCTCTCATGATGATTTGTGTGAATCCTTGATTCCCCGAGTTCCTCTTGTATTTCATGACATCTCTTATGATCTTTGGATTGGTTTACTTTAATCTGTAATTGTTTCTAATTGCGTAATTAATGTATGAACCATTATGTCATTATCATTACTCTCATTTCAATTAACTCCTTAATCTTTTTATCTCTGGTGATACACGTTTTATCATTTACTCTTGTTTATGTGTCTTGTCACATTTGCCAGATCTTTATATTACCTCTTGTCTCAATCATTTCCCGGCGAACATGAAACCGAGAAAAAGGATAGAACTGAAAAACTCTTGTGTCGATAAGCCGGCATAACTTGACTGCATTTAGTTGTCTCTTGTCTGGATTAACTTGGATCATTTTTCCCCTACTTTCCGTGTATTGTCCTTATTCATATTTCTTGGTTCAGACACTGTCAAGGTCTCAAACTGTTCTTTTGAGAAAGAACAACAGTGATAGAGTTCTGACACAAACAGGTTTTATCTGGGGGAAAGGACTTTCTTGATAACGGTTATCAGTTATCTACATATTGACTCATGGTGATGTTTCATGGCATCAGTTCCTGATGAGTTGGCTCACTGCTCACCCCACTCACAGCACTTGTTGTTCGGTTATCTTTTATACTCATTCACTCTTTTGCTGTGAGTGGGAGAACTGTGGAGAAAAATGATGTCGCAATCCCACTGTTACCAAAAACCTTAGAAACTGTGCAACCAGACTTGATATTCAGCATTCTATGTCCTTCAGGGGATCCCTATACACTCCACTGCCTCTTCTGTCCTCCTCCCCCTCAGACTTTCGTAATAGTTCTGCTGCTGAGTCCAAGGAATTCACTCCACCAGAGTGATTATATCTGTGTGTTGTATCTTGAACTCGTTTATATCTACCATGTCTCTACTCCTATGCGTGTATGCACACACTCAGCAACCCCCCTCCCCCCGCACCCAACACACACACACACACACACACACCTTAGTCTAAGCTTGGTGCCGTGTTTATCGACCAGCTCCGAGGGGGATCATAAACACCTGCGTTGGATGTAGGCCGAATGCCACGCTGAGTATTCGAACCCATATTGGTCCGACCTTGAGCTGGCCCGTGCTGACTCATGGTCAGTAACGCTGATCACTACACCAGGGAGGCCCGTGTGTGTAGGTGTGTGAACACACTCTTGGTTGCACAATTCCTTGAAGACGCTACATGATTGGAACTTGATATTTACACCATAGGTACCCCTTGTAAAGTGACGTACTGAATAGATCTTAGGGCACATAATTGTATAAATCAGCACCTTGATTCCAAGGACAACTGCTTCATATGAAGTTTGCAATCGGGATGAGCAAGGGCTCTTGTTTGCTATCGGGCTGTGCAAGGGCTCTTATTCTTGTTTACAATAGACCTCTTTGTTCTTCCATAGCACTAATGGATGATAACTGTGTGCTTATATTATCCGTTGGGGGGTTAGTGGTTGTACTGACTTGATAACTGAGTTTGGATTACATATGTGGCTGTATTTACTTTACAGAAGAGTCTGGAACGGTACGATGGTTTTTATGTTGAGATGGAGGGCGTCTTTTGCTACTGGGTCCTTACTATGGTCCCGATGTATTGCAACGACATCCGTGCAGCAAGAATTAGCTGCAAGAGACCACCAGCCAACAGCTGCAACTGCAGCTCGTCCAACCCATGAGATCCCCGGGCCAAAAACGTACCCAATTATAGGTACCATTATGGCCTTCATAAAGATGATGGAATTATGTAAGTAAGGTTAAGCACCATGATGAAGAACTGGAAACCCCAGTTAAGAGTCATGTTAACTCACGGTTTCGAGACTGAAGACCTGAATGGATTATGATTATCATTATTATCAGCACAAAGTAAAATTATGGGGAAAATTGTTAATGTTCCCCATCTTAGTGTTCCTTACTTGTTTTAGCTTTCTGTAATCATCAGTTAGAACAATACAGATTGGGTCTTTCCTTCACGGTTGTCCTGAGATAGGCATAATACTGCATGCTTATCAAGTTTTCAACCTTTTTTTTAATGTGTGCTATACTTTAAATGACATGATATATATATATATATATATATATATATATATATATATATATATATATATATATATATATATATATATTTTTTTTTTTTTTTTTTTTGCTTTGTCGCTGTCTCCCGCGTTTGCGAGGTAGCGCAAGGAAACAGACGAAAGAAATGGCCCAACCCACCCCCATACACATGTATATACATACGTCCACACACGCAAATATACGTACCTACACAGCTTTCCATGGTTTACCCCAGACGCTTCACATGCCCTGATTCAATCCACTGACAGCACGTCAACCCCGGTATACCACATCGATCCAATTCACTCTATTCCTTGCCCTCCTTTCACCCTCCTGCATGTTCAGGCCCCGATCACACAAAATCTTTTTCACTCCATCTTTCCACCTCCAATTTGGTCTCCCACTTCTCCTCGACCCCTCCACCTCCGACACATATATCCTCTTGGTCAATCTTTCCTCACTCATTCTCTCCATATGCCCAAACCATTTCAAAACACCCTCTTCTGCTCTCTCAACCACGCTCTTTTTATTTCCACATATCTCTCTTACCCTTACGTTACTTACTCGATCAAACCACCTCACACCACACATTGTCCTCAAACATCTCATTTCCAGCCCATCCATCCTCCTGCGCACAACTCTATCCATAGTCCCACGCCTCGCAACCATACAACATTGTTGGAACCACTATTCCTTCAAACATATTCCTTCAACACTATTCCTTCAAACACCCATTTTTGCTTTCCGAGATAATGTTCTCGACTTCCACACATTCTTCAAGGCTCCCAGAATTTTCGCCCCTCCCCCACCCTATGATCCACTTCCGCTTCCATGGTTCCATCCGCTGCCAGATCCACTCCCAGATAACTAAAACACTTTACTTCCTCCAGTTTTTCTCCATTCAAACTTACCTCCCAATTGACTTGACCCTCAACCCTACTGTACCTAATCACCTTGCTCTTATTCACATTTACTCTTAACTTTCTTCTTTCACACACTTTACCAAACTCAGTCACCAGCTTCTGCAGTTTCTCACATGAATCAGCCACCAACGCTGTATCATCAGCGAACAACAACTGACTCACTTCCCAAGCTCTCTCATCCCCAACAGACTTCATACTTGCCCCTCTTTCCAATACTCTTGCATTCACCTCCCTAACAACCCCATCCATAAACAAATTAAACAACCATGGAGACATCACACACCCCTGCCGCAAACCTACATTCACTGAGAACCAGTCACTTTCCTCTCTTCCTACACGTACACATGCCTTACATCCTCGATAAAAACTCTTCACTGCTTCTAACAACTTGCCTCCCACACCATATATTCTTAATACCTTCCACAGAGCATCTCTATCAACTCTATCATATGCCTTCTCCAGATCCATAAATGCTCCATACAAATCCATTTGCTTTTCTAAGTATTTCTCACATACATTCTTCAAAGCAAACACCTGATCCACACATCCTCTACCACTTCTGAAACCACACTGCTCTTCCCCAATCTGATGCTCTTTACATGCCTTCACCCTCTCAATCAATACCCTCCCATATGATTTACCAGGAATACTCAACAAACTTACACCTCTGTAGTTTGAGCACTCACTCTTATCCCCTTTGCCTTTGTACAATGGCACTATGCACACACACACACACATATATATATATATATATATATATATATATATATATATATATATATATATATATATTTTTTTTTTTTTTTTTTTTTTTTTCATACTATTCGCCATTTCCCGCGATAGCGAGGTAGCGTTAAGAACAGAGGACTGGGCCTTTGAGGGAGTACCCTCACCTGGCCCCCTTCTCTGTTCCTTCTTTTGGAAAAAAAAAAAAAACCGAGAGGGGAGGATTTCCAGCCCCCCGCTCCCTTCCCTTTTAGTCGCCTTCTACGACACGCAGGGAATACGTGGGAAGTATTCTTTCTCCCCTATCCCCAGGGATAATGTATATATATATATATATATATATATATATATATATATATGAGAGAGAGAGAGAGAGAGAGAGAGAGAGAGAGAGAGAGAGAGAGAGAGAGAGAGAGAGAGAGAGAGAGAGAGAGAGAGAGAAACTCTAGATTGATATGGGTAAAACTGAAAGTTGATGGAGAGAGATGGGTGATTATTGGTGCATATGCACCTGGGCATGAGAAGAAAGATCATGAGAGGCAAGTGTTTTAGGAGCAGCTGAGTGAATGTGTTACCAGTTTTGATGCACGAGGCCGAGTTATAGTGACGGGTGATTTGAATGTAAAGGTGAGTTATGTGGCAGTTGAGGGAATAATTGGTGTACTTGGGGTGTTCATTGTTGTAAATGGAAATGATGAAGACTTGTAGATTTGTGTTCCGGAAAAGGACTGGTGATCGGGAATACCTGGTTTAAAAAGAGAGATATACAAAAGTGTACGTATGTAAGTAGGAGAGATGGCCAGAGAGCGTTATTGGATTACCTGTTAATTGATAGACGCGTGAAAGAGAGACTTTTGGAAGTTAATGTGTTGAGAGGTGCAACTGGAAGGATGTCTGATCACTATCTTGTGGAGGCGAAGGTGAAGATTTGTAAAGGTTTTCAGAAAAGAAGAGAGAATGTTGGGGTGAAGAGAGTGGTGAGAGTAAGTGAGCTTGGGAAGGGGACTTGCGTAGGAAAGTACCCGGAGAGACTGAGTGCAGAATGGAAAAAGGTGAGAGCAGAGGACGTAAGGGGAGTGGGGGAGGAATGGGATGTATTAAGGGAAGCAGTGATGGCTTGCGCAATAGATGCTTGTGGCATGAGAAGCGTGGGAGGTGGGCAGATTAGAAAGGGTAGTGAGTGGTGGGATGAAGAAGTAAGAATATTAGTGAAAGAGAAGACAGAGGCATTTGGACGATTCTTGCAAGGAAATAGTGCAAATAACTGGGAGATGTATAAAAGAACGAGGTAAGAGGTCAAGAGAAAGGTGCAAGAGGTGAAAAAGAGGGCAAATGAGAGTTGGAGTGAGAGAGTATCATCAAATTCTAGGGAGAATAAAAAGATGTCTTGGAAGGAGGTGAATGAAGTGCGTAAGACAAGAGAACAAATGAGAAAATCGGTGAAGGGGGAAAATGGGAAGGTAATAACAGAGAGTGGTGAAGTGAGAGGGAGGTGGAGTGAGTATTTTGAAGGTTTGTTGAATGTGTTTGATGATAGAGTGGGAGATATAGGGTGTTTTGGTCGAGGTGGTGTGCGAAGTGAGAGGGTCATGGAGAATGATTTAGTAAACAGAGAAGAGGTAGAGGAAGCTTTGCGGAAGGTAAAAGCCGACAAGGTCGCGGGTTTGGATGGTATTGCTGTGGCATTTATTAAAAAAGGAGGTGACTGTGTTCTTGACTAGTTGGTGAGGATATTCAGTATATGTATGGTTCATGGTGAAGTGCTTGAGGACTGGCGGAATGTATGTATAATGCCATTGTACAAAGGCATAGGGGATAAATGTGAGTGTTCAAATTACAGAGGCTTAAGATTGTTGAGTATTCCTAGGAATATATATGGGAGGGCAGTGACTGAGAGGGTCAAGGCATGTACAGAGCATCAGAGTGGAGAGGAGCAGTGTGGTTTCAGAAGTGGTAGAGGATGTGTGGATCAGGTGTTTACTTTGAAGAATGTATGTGAGAAATACTTGGAAAGGCAGATAGATTTGTATGGAGCACTTATGGATCTGGAGAAGGCATATGATAGAGTTGACAGAGATGCTCTGTGGAAGGTATTAAGAGTATATGGTGTGGGAGGTAAGTTGCTAGAAGCTGTGAAAACTTTTATCGATGATGTAAGGCATGTGTACAAGTAGGAAGAGAGGAAAGTGATTGATTCCCAGCGAATGTCGGTTTGCGGCAGGGGTGCGTGATGTCTCTATGGTTGTTTAATTTGTTTATGATGGGGTTGTTAGGGAGGTGAATACAAGAGTTTTGGAGAGGGGGGGGGGGGAAGTATGCAGTCTGTTGGGGATGAGAGGGCTTGGGAAGTGAGTCAGTTGTTGTTCGTTGATGATACAGCGCTGGTGGCTGATTCGGGTGAGAAACTGCAGAAGTTGGTGACTGAGTTTGGTAATGTGTGTGAAAGAAGAAAGCTGAGAGTAAATGTGAGTAAGAGCAAGGTTATTAGGTACAGTAGGGTTGAGGGACAAGTCAATTGGGAGGTAAGTTTGAATGGAGAAAAGCTGGAGAAAGTGAAGTGTTTTAGATATCAGGGAGTGGATTTGGCAGCGGATGGAACCATGGAAGCGGAAGCGAGTCACATGGTGGGGGAGGGGGCGACGGTTCTGGGAGTGTTGAAGAACGTGTGGAAGGCGAAAACGTTATCTCGAAAAGCAAAAATGGGTATGTTTGAAGGAATAGTGGTTCCAACAATGTTACATGGTTGTGAGGCATGGGCTATGGATAGGTTTGTGCGGAGGAGGGTGGATCTGTTGGAAGCGAGATGTCTGAGTACAATATGTGATTTGAGGTGGTTTGATCGAGTGAGTAATGAAAGGGTAAGAGAGTTGTGTGGTGAAAAAAAAGAGTGCTGTTGAGAGAGCAGAAGAGGGTGTTTTGAATGGTTTGGTCACACGGAGAGAATGAGTGAGGAGAGATTGACCAAGAGGATATATGTGTGAGAGATGGAGGGAACGAGGAGAAGTGGGAGACCAAATTGGAAGTGGAAAGATGGAGTGAAAAAGATTTTGAGCGATCGGGGCCTGAACATACAAGAGGGTGAAAGGCGTGCAAGGAATAGAGTGAATTAGAACGATGTGGTATACCGGGTTCGACGTGCCGTCAACGGATTGAAGCAGGGCATGTGAAGCGTCTGGGGTAAACCATGGAAAGTTCTGTGGGGCCTGGATATGGAAAGGGAGCTGTGGTTTCGGTGCATCATACATGACAGCTAGGGACTGAGTGTGAGCGAATGTGGCCTTTGTTGTCCTTTCCTAGCGCTACCTCGCGCACATGCGGGGGGAGGGGGTTGTCATTTCATGAGTGGCGGGGTAGCGACGGGAATGAATAAGGGCAGACAGTATGTATTATGTACATGTGTATATATGTATATGTCTGTGTGTGTATATATATATGTATACGTTGAGCTGTATAGGTATGTATATGTGCGTGTGTGGACGTGTATGCATATACATGTGTATGTGGGTGGGTTGGGCCATTCTTTCGTCTGTTTCCTTGCGCAACCACGCTAACGCGGGAGACAGCGACAAAGCATAATAGGTAAATAATATATATATATATATATATATATATATATATATATATATATATATATATATATATATATATTTTTTTTTTATACTTTGTCGCTGTCTCCCGCGTTTGCGAGGTATCGCAAGGAAACAGACGAAAGAAATGGCCCCCCCCCCCCATACACATGTACATACACACGTCCACACACGCAAATATACATACCTACACAGCTTTCCATGGTTTACCCCAGACGCTTCACATGCCTTGATTCAATCCACTGACAGCACGTCAACCCCTGTATACCACATCGCTCCAATTCACTCTATTCCTTGCCCTCCTTTCACCTTCCTGCATGTTCAGGCCCCGATCACACAAAATCTTTTTCACTCCATCTTTCCACCTCCAATTTGGTCTCCCTCTTCTCCTCGTTCCCTCCACCTCCGACACATATATCCTCTTGGTCAATCTTTCCTCACTCATTCTCTCCATGTGCCCAAACCATTTCAAAACACCCTCTTCTGCTCTCTCAACCACGCTCTTTTTATTTCCACACATCTCTCTTACCCTTACGTTACTTACTCGATCAAACCACCTCACACCACACATTTTCCTCAAACATCTCATTTCCAGCACATCCATCCTCCTGCGCACATCTCTATCCATAGCCCACGCCTCGCAACCATACAACATTGCTGGAACCACTATTCCTTCAAACATACCCATTTTTGCTTTCCGAGATAATGTTCTCGACTTCCACACATTTTTCAAGGCTCCCAAAATTTTCGCCCCCTCCCCCACCCTATGATCCACTTCCGCTTCCATGGTTCCATCCGCTGACAGATCCACTCCCAGATATCTAAAACACTTCACTTCCTCCAGTTTTTCTCCATTCAAACTCACCTCCCAATTGACTTGACCCTCACCCCTACTGTACCTAATAACCTTGCTCTTATTCACATTTACTCTTAACTTTCTTCTTCCACACACTTTACCAAACTCAGTCACCAGCTTCTGCAGTTTCTCACATGAATCAGCCACCAGCGCTGTATCATCAGCGAACAACAACTGACTCACTTCCCAAGCTCTCTCATCCCCAACAGACTTCATACTTGCCCCTCTTTCCAGGACTCTTGCATTTACCTCCCTAACAACCCCATCCATAAACAAATTAAACAACCATGGAGACATCACACACCCCTGCCGCAAACCTACATTCACTGAGAACCAATCACTTTCCTCTCTTCCTACACGTACACATGCCTTACATCCTCGATAAAAACTTTTCACTGCTTCTAACAACTTGCCTCCCACACCATATATTCTTAATATATATATATATATATATTCAGAGGAAGATTTATGTAGGTCGAATAATGCAGGTGTCCTCAATTTCACACAGCAAAGGACCGAGATGCAGTGCTCAAAATGTGGATGAATATGATTGAGCACTACGGCCCTATCATCCACCTTAAGCAGCCTGGGATAGGTCAATTCGTCACTCTGGTCAGACCTGAAGACATCGAGACGGTAATGCTTTCCACTATGGAAGACCCAATACGATACGGTCTAGAAGTCATTCAGAAAATACGGAAGACTGCACCTGGCAATTACTTCGAAAAGAAATGTGGCATTGTCACAGAGTAAGTTTACCACTGCTCGTCTGTCTGAGTGAGTTTACCGATGGCCATCTGTCTGAGTAAGTTTACCAATGGCCCTATGTCTGAGTAAGTTTACCGCTGGCCATCTGTCTGAGTAAGTTTACCATTGGCCATCTGTCTGTGTAAGTTTACCGCCGGCCATCTGTCTAAGTTTACCATTGGCCTTCTGTTTGAGTAAGTTTACCATTGGCCTTCTGTCTCAGTAAGTTTACCGCCGGCCATCTGAGTAAGTTTACCACTGGCCATCTGTCTGAGTAAGTTTACCAATGGCCTTCTCTTTGAGTAAGTTTACCCCTGCCCTTCTGTCTAAGTTTACCGCTGGCTGACCCTCTGCCTGAGTAAGTTTACCGCGAATTATACCTGTTATGCATTGACGTCATGGTGGATGCGTTGTTCCAGGAATGGTGAGGAGTGGCGGAGGGTGCGAAGCAAAGTGCAAAAACCAACCATGAGACCCAAGAACGTGACAAGTTACCTCACGAGGATGGATCAAGTCACCCTCGACTTTATCGACAGGTAAGATCCAAGACTTTATCGACAGGTAAGATCCATTCGGATGCGTGCTAAGTACCTATATGTCAATCATGTGTTGCAACTGTAAGGGGAAGGGGAGTTTTATACACTTGAAATCAAACCTCTGTACCCTTCCCCAGTCGACTGAACAGTCTGTACAATCATACAACTTCTTAAACTTGTGTGTTCCGTCTGCAGTTTTACAGTTTCTCATTCACCCCATTCCATTCATCCACTGTTTCTATATTCTTCTTTTTTCTTTTTGATAATAGCCTCTTTACATCTTTTCAAACAAGTTTCTTTCATTTCACGTGATGGAACTTTGGTTCTTCTATCCATTCATTTTTGGAAGAAATATGGATAATTATTATTATTAACAGCATGAGGGGGATTCAAAAAAAAAAAAAAAAAAAAAATTTTGATCAAGTCACCCTTTACTCTTCTCCCTTCCATGATGGACAAATTTGACATTTTTCCTTTAACTCAGCCATCTTTAGTTTTGTTACTGTCTGTGTTATCACCTTCTGGACCTTCTTCATTGCGGTGTCCAAACATGAAAAACCCAGTCTGTGTAGCATGGGAAAAGCATGCTGAGTATTTCCTCATCCAGTAAACTTGAATGCCATTCTAATATTTGCCGGAAGACGATTAATTTCTGTTGCTACCGTCTTAGTATAAGGCTCTGGTCTCACACCGAGATCCCTGGATCATATTTTCTGTTAGATGATATTCATATATGAGGCCATTTGGTCACTGGCCCCATCCTCAGCATTTTACATATACGCTGTATCACACACTTCGCCATCTGTCTAGGTTCCCATGTAATTTGATGCGGTCTAGTAGCGAGCAGTTAATGTAACGAGCGACGATATAGGTTGGTAGCTGGCTTTGGTCGGCTCTTGTTGTTATGGTAAAGGTAGCCAGCCAGCCAGCCAGCCAGTCCGCTCTGGCTGAGTCCCACTGGGGCCAGGCAGCCGTTTCTGGGACTGTACACACATTGCTGTTGGTTGTTTGATAAGAGAATTGGAGTTTTCTTCAGTTCTTTTCGTACGACCTTACACCACATGGGGGCAGAGGTGAACTAGACTGCGTGATTATCACACCTCTTACAACCTCCCACCCACCATCACCACCACCACCATATTGTGAGATCCACGAGGAGAATGTTGTGAGGGAGGAGGGTGGATGAAGAAGCCAGAGGGAGGCTTATGCAGTGGCGACGATATTGAGCAATAAGAGGCAAGAAGGTTCAAGGTAGACATGAATCATACAAGGTTTTCGACACATTCAAGTTAGCTACAGAGCAAAAGAAAGCGTTCCTGACCGTGACACATTCACGGGCCGCCCAGGGTCGAGCGCATAGGGTCGAATCCTGGTTACGGTAGTCGGTTCACAGTAAACCCAGCTATTCATCCACATCTAGGGGTTGGTCGATAAAATGGGTACCTGGCTCAGGTTACGATATATATCTATATCTATATCTATCCATGTTAGGGAGAGGAGTTTGGTAAGAGTAAGAGAGCTTGGAAAGGAGATTTGTGTGAGGAAGTACCAAGAGTGATTGAGTTTAGAATGGCAAAAGGTGAGAGCAAATGACGTGAGGGGAGCGGGTGAGGAATGGGTTGTATTTAGGGAAGCAGTGATGGCTTGCGCAAGAGAGGCATGTGGCATGAGAAAAGTAGGAGGTGTCGTAGATTAGGAAGGGTAATGAAAGGTGGGATGAAGTAATATTGTAAGTGAGAGAGAAGAGAGAGGCGTTTGGACGATACTTGCAGGGAAGTAGTGGAAACGAGTGGGAGATGTATAAAAGAAAGCGGCAGAAGGTCAAGAGAAAGGTGTAAGGGTTGAAAAAGAGGGCAAATGAGAGCTGGAGTGGGAGTATCATTAAATTCAGGGAGACTAAAATGATGTTTTGGAATAGGTAAATAACGTGCGTAAGACAAGAGAACCAATAGGAACATCGGTGAAGGGGGCAAGTGGGGAGGTAATAACAGATAGTGGTGAAGTGAGATGGAGATGGAGTTAGTATTTTGAAGGTTTGCTGAATGTGTTTGATGATAGAGTGGCAGATATAGAGTGTTTTGGTCGGGGTGGTGTTCGAAGTGAGAGGGTCAGGGAGAATGGTTTGGTATAGAGAAAAGAGGTAGTGAAAGCTCTGCGGAAAATGAAATCCGGCAAGGCGGCTGGTTTGGATGGTATTGCAGTGGAATTTATGAAAAAAGGGGGGTGACTGTGTTGTTGATTGGTTGGCAAGGATATTTAATGTATGTATGGACCACCGAAGTTCCTGAGGATTGGCAAAGGGGATAAAGATGAATGTTCAAATTACAGAGGTATAAGTTTGTTAAGTATTCCTGGGAAATCATATGGGAGGGTATTGGTCAAGAGGGTGAAAGCAAGTACAATGCATCAAACAGGTTTCAGAAGTGTGGTTTCAGAAGTGGTAGAGGATGTGTGGATCAGGTGTCTGCTTTGAAGAATGTGTGTGAGAAATACTTAGAAAAACAGATGGATTTGTATGTAGCATTTATGGATCTGGAGAAGGCATATGATAGAGTTGATAGAGATGCTTTGTGGAAGGTTTTAAGAGTATTTGGTGTGGAAGGTAAGTTGCTAGAAGCAGTGAAATGTCTTTAACAAGAATGTAAGGCATGTGTACGAGTAGGAGGAGAGGAGAGTGATTGGTTTCCAGTGAATGACGGTCTGCGGCAGGCGTGTGTGATGTCCCCATAGTTGATAGATTTGTTTATGGATGGGGTGGTTAGGGAGGTAATCAACAGGCGCCACTCATCTGCGATATATTTGTGGCCAAGTGCCTCCATAATAGAACGAACGTCATTGCAAAACGCCACAACATCTTCGAGGGAGAAAAAAAAATCTTCAAAAACGACATGGTGATTACAATAAAGACAATTTTAATTTTCATTCTGGAGAAGATTCCAACCTTTTAACGTGGAACCCTAAAGTTCGGCTTTCTTCTTAGACAAATTCAAATCTCAGACGAAATCTTCAAGATCTCCATGACTCATCAAATGTGGTTCATTTAAAGAACAGCTTGCTTCAAATGTTGAATCCATGTTGTCTTTTACTTAGTCTACTTTCTCATCACAAGACTCATCATCACTCGGTGTCACATTTCTTGGAGGCTCTGGCACAGGTAATTCCTTACTGAGGTACTGGCCTCACAGCACATGGTAAATTAGGATATCTAAAAGTATGCTTGAATTTTGATGTGATACCAATTATATTTGCCAGGCAGAAATAGCAGTTCGAAGTGATTAACAATAGCATTACTTTCACCTCTGAGTACTGAATGACTGTGCCAATAGCATCTTGCAGGGGCTGTTCAACCGGTCGGGCCAATGAAAACATCTCTAGATGCCTCACATTTGATATCGTAAACACTCCCATAGTGTTGTTTCATTGGACGGCCACGTTATAAAAGTACTGTTCTTTTAAGTAACTCTTTACATTAGCTATATTAGGAGAACAGGGCAACACAAAACATCAAGATCTAGCTATATTAGAACAGGGCAACACAAAATATGAAGATCTAGCTATATTAGGAGAACAGGGCAACACAAAACATGAAGATCTAGCTATATTAGGAGAACAGGGCAACACAAAACATCAAGATCTATCATCCTTTTCCACATTCATGTGTCTAGATGTATGAAATGTCTTCCTGGCATAACTGCCTAAAGGTAGTGCGTCTTATATGGTTACTTTCGTCTTGTAGACTTCTGGGATCGCACAGACGTAATGCTCTTAAGGAAAAAAAGAACATAGATATAACTACCAACTTTTCACCGAACGATCATGGGCTGGGAAGTAATGAATTGAGCAGTTAGCATTGGTAGGCATCCTGTAAATATTGAAGGACAAGTAATCAGATTCCCTAGTAATCAGCACATCAAGAAACGGTAGTTCACCTTCTTTTGTCCACTTAATCTTGACTTAGATGGTGGGGTTAATGCTGTTTAGTTCATTAAAGAAAATGTCACAATCTTGTGAAGATGGCTTTAAGGACCACACATCATCAACCTGTCTAAGCCAAATTTTTAGATGGTTGCTAATAGAAGTTAGAATCTCATTCTCAAAGTATTCCATGAATAAGTTAATGAGAACGGGACTAAGGGGCTTTCCCATGGCTATATATGATTATTACACGAAAGTGCACTTGGGAACTTACCGTATTTCATTTCCCCGGGGACTTATAGGAATCTATATATATATATATATATATATATATATATATATATATATATATATATATATATATATATATATATATATATTAATTAGGTAATAACAAATTCGTAACTTCATGAAAATGCTCATTCTTACTCTAAAGCATGCACTACTTCTAGTGAAAAAGCTCTTAACACATGCACACTACATAAAGCCACGTAAGAATATCTTTCACCCGGTGATATTGTGGGCCTTTTATCGTGTAATGATAATACTTCAGTAGCAATATTTCCAGACTACGTAGCAAAGGTACTGTGCTATCAATTAACTTGCCTTTGTTTAATCCCTCCCCCCTCCCAAAGAATTGCGGCCTGGCAGGCAGAGCGTGGCGAGATGCCAAAAGACTTTCAAACTGAACTTTACAAGTGGGCTTTTGAATGTGAGTATTGTGAACCATTATGCTTCAATATAATTAGCTTGTTAGGTTAGATTTTTTTTGTCACTAAAGAGAACTCATTTTGTTACACTGAAGATGCTAAAGAGAACTCATTTTGCTACACTGAAGATGCTAAAGAGAACTCATTTTGTTTCACTGAAGATGAAAGTTGTTGTCCTTTCCGTGCCAGTATATCTTTAGATTTCATATTCTATCCTGTCATTATATTCCAAGATGCACGAGAAAGTAAATGGAAAATATGAATCTTCACTCATGCATGTCTGTGGTGCTGCCTGAGTCTGAAGAATGAAGGAAAAGTGGGATCGATAAGACGGACGCGTGTTATGTTTTCGATCCAGATTGGGAGGGTAAGCAAGGGAAGAGAGAGAGAGAGAGAGAGAGAGAGAGAGAGAGAGAGAGAGAGAGAGACAGAGACAGAGAGCGCTACTCAATGGGGGTAAACCCACCATTCCGTTCCAGCAAAGACTCGCCTTTGCGCAAGCCTTTCTGCCCACCTCAGTTTCCTATGAAGGAAGGAAGGTACTTGCATGAACCAGGACCCGGATACATACAAATTACACATCTGCTCATCCTTCATTTAATTCATTCCTATCCTTGGGCCTTGTGTGTCTCCTTTAAATTTTTTCCCCATCTCCAGACGCATTTTTAGTTCGCACTTCAGCAGTTTGAGTTTCCCCTTTTTCCAGAGCTTCATTTTGTTTAGGGAAGCTTATGATCCGGGTCTTTTCCTCCAGTTAAGGTACTGAACATGTGAGAGGCCTCTCCTTTCCAGGTTTCTACATAAAAAAAGAATCTTCTGCCTATTTCCAGTCTTTTGTGCATGAGAAAAGGGTCTTCTGCCTATTTCTTCCCTTTCGTGTTTATGCGAAAGGGTCTTCTGCCTATTTCCTCCCTTTTAGGTACGAACAAAAGGTCTTCTTATTTCCTCCCGTTTGCGCATGAACAATAAGGTCTTTCACGTATTTCCTCCTTCTTGTGCTGAGCAAAAGGGTCTTCTGCCTATTTCATCCCTTTTGTGTATGGGGAAAAAGGTCTTCTACCTATTTCTTCCCTTTTGTGCATGAGCAAAAGGGTCTTTTGCCAATTTCTTGCACTTTTGTGTATGAACAAAAGAGTCTTCTGCCTATTTCCTCTTCAGTTCAATATTAACTGCTACCAATTACCTATTTGCTCCTTCACCGATGTTCCCATCTATCCTCTCATTTCTCGCTCATTATAAACCTCTTTCCAAAACATCTCATTTTTCCTGAAGTTTAATAATTCTCTCTCACCCCAACCCGCATTTGCCCTCTTTTTCAACCTCTGCACCTTCCTCTTAACCCCCTGCTGCTTTCTTTCATATATCTCCCAATCATTTGCACTCATTTTCCCGTAAGTATTGCCCATATTACTCTTTCCTCATGCGCTAGTAACTTTTCTTCGTCACCCCACCACTCACTACCCTTTCTAACCAGCTCACCTCCCAACTTACGCATCCATCTTGGTTACAGTCACTTACATACAAACACCCCAGCCTAAGATTTACAGGAGGAGGACTCCCCACTTGGCTCTTCAATAATAGTAATAATGATGATAACAGTAATAAAGTCTTGGGAGGAAAGTCAGAGATTGGTGAGATGACAAAAGCTAAGGAAGGAGTAGCACTACTCCTGAAACAGGAGTTGTGGGAGTATGTGATAGAGTGTAAGAAAGTAAATTCTAGACCGATGTGGGTAAAACTGAAAGCGGATGTAGGGAGATGGGCGATTATTGGTGCCTATGCACCTGGTCATGAGAAGAACGATCATGAGAGGCAAGTGTTTTGAGAGCAGCTGAGTGAGTGTGTTAGTAGCTTTGATGCACGAGACCGGGTTATAGTGATGGGTGATTTAAATGTGAAGGTGAGTAATATGGCAGTTGAGGGTATGATTGGTGTACATGGGGTGTTCAGTGTTGTAAATGGAAATGGTGAAGAGCTTGAGGATTTGTGTGCTGAAAAAAATTGATGATTGGGAATACCTGGTTTAAAAAGAGAGATATACATAAGTATACGTATGTGAGTAGGAGAGATGGTCAAAAGGCATAATTGTATTACATGGTAATTGATGGGCGCGTAAAAGGGAGACTTTGGGATGCTAATGTGCTCTGAGGGGCAGCTAGAGGGATGTCTGATCATTATCTTGTGGAGGCGAAGGTGAAGATTTGTAGAGGTTTTCAAAAAAGAAGAGAGAATGTTGGGGAGACGTGAGTGGTGAGAGTAAGTGAGCTTGGAGAAGAGACATGTGTGAGGAAGTGCTAGGAGAGATTGAGTGTAGAACGGCAAAAGGTGAGAGTAAATGACGTGAGGGGTAGTGGGGAAGGAATGGTATGTATTTAGGGAAGCAGTGATGGCTTGCGCAAAAGATAAATGTGGCATGAGAAAAGTAGGAGGTGGGCAGATTAGAAAGGGTAGCGAGTGGTGTGATGAAGTAAGGTTGTTAGTGAAAGAGAAAAGAGAGGTGTTTGGAAAATACTTGCAGGGAAGTAGACAAGGAGATGTATAAAAGAAAGAGGCAGGAGGTCAAGTGAAAGGTTCAAGGGTTGAAATAGAAAGCAAATGAGAGTTGGGATGAGAGAGTATCATTAAACCTTTGGGAGAATAAAAAGATGTTTCGGAAGAAGGTAAATAATGTGCGTAAGACAAGAGAACAAATGGGAACATCGGTGAAAGGGGCAAATGTAAAAGTGAGAATGAAACGGAGTGAGTATTTTGAAGGTTTGTTGAATGTGTTTGACTATAAAATGGCAGACATATGGTGTTTTCGTTGGGGTGGTGTGCGAAGTGAAAGGGTCAGGGAGAATGGTTTGGTAAACAGAGAAGAGGTAATGAAAGATTTGCGAAAGATGAAATCCGGCAAGACGACACAGGTCTGAATGGTATTGCAGTGAGATTTATCAAAAAGGGGGTGACTCTGTGACTCGATTGGTTGGCAAGGATCTTCAGTGTATGTACGGACCATGGTGAAGTGCCTGAGAATTGGAGGAATGCACGCATAGTGCCAATAAACAAAGGTAAAGGGAATAAAGGTGAGTGTTCAGACCACAGAAGCAAAAGTGTGTTGAGTATTCCTGGGAAATTATGTGGGAGGGTATTGAATGAGAGGGTAAAGGTATGTACAGAGTATCAGATTGGGGAAGAGTAGTGTAGTTTCAGAAGAGGTAGAGGATGTATGGATCAGGTGTTTCCTTTGAATAATGCATGTGAGAAAATACTTAGAAAAACAGATACAGTAGTATGTAACATTTGTGGATCCGGAGAAGGCATATGACAGGGTTAATAAAGATGCTTTCTGGAGGGTATTAAGAGTATATGGTGTGGGAGGTAAGTTGCTAGAAGCAGTAAAAAGTTTTTACCAAGAATTTAAGGATGTGTGGTGTGAGATGGTTTGATCAAGTCAGTAATGAAAAGCTGAGAGAGATGTGTGGTAATAAAAAGTATGGTTGAGAGAGCAGATGACGGTGAGTTGAAATGGTTTGGACATATGGAGAGAATGAGTGAGGAAAGATTGACAAAGAGGATATATGTGTCAGAGGTGGAGGTAATAAGGAGAAGCGGGAGACCAAATTGGAGGTGGAAGGATGGAGTGAAAATTATTTGAACGATCGGGACCTGAATGTACAGGAGGGTGAGAGGCGTGCAAGGAATAGAGTGAATTGGAACGATGTGGTATACCGGGGTCGACGTGCTGTCAATGGACTGAACTGAGGAATGTGAAGCGTGTGGGTAAACCATGGAAATGTCTGGGGTACCTGGATATGGATAGCGGGCAGTGATTTTGGTGCATTACACGAGACTGAGTGTGAACGAATGTGGAATTTTTTGTCTGTTTTCCTGGCGCTACCTCGCTGAAAAGGGGTGCAGCGATGTTGTTTCTTGTAGGGCGGGGTAGCGACAAGAATGGATGAAGTCAAGCAAGTATATATATATATATATATATATAAATATATATATATATATATATATATATATATATATATATATATATATATATATATATATATATATCATTCGTATATGGGCGTTTATGTATATGTACATGTATATGAGTGGATGGGTCACTCTTAGTCTGTTTCCTGGCGCTACCTCTGTGACGCGAGAAACAACGATTTTGTGTGATAAATACATAAATAGATAAATGAATGATGATAATAGTAATAATAATAGTTATAATAATAATAATAATATTAGTTATAATAATAATAATAATGATAATAATAATAATGATAATAATAATGATAATAATAATAATAATAATAATAATAATAATAATAATAATAATAATAATGATAATAATAATGATAATAATAATAATAATGATAAGTTAAAGAAGAAGAGGAACGTAAGTTTATGTGTACCTTTGTAAAGTTTTATGAATTCATATTGCTTTTCACATGTCTTGAAAACAGCTTATGCATAGAATGCAAACAAACATGTGTATCAAAACTGTCACTAATACATATTTTACTGTGCTCCGTGGACACTGCAGCGACATGCCTTATGGTGCTGAATCGTCGAATGGGATGTCTAGATCCTGATGTAGCACAAGACTCGGACCCTATGAGGTTCATCACGATTGCCACTGATCATCTAAGTGCCATGCATGATACGTTGATGACTCTTCCCTTTTGGAAGCTCTACCGTACATCTTCATATAAGAGGCTAGAGAAGACTCATCATTCGCTCCTGCAGTAAGTGTACAAAGGGCATATATAAATATATATATATATATATATATATATATATATATATATATATATATATATATATATATATATATATATATATATATATATATGTACTAAATTAATAAAGGGCAGCATCGTAGCTGTTTCTTTTTCTTGCCATTTACCATTTTCTGTCTTTGTTCTTATTGTGTGAAAATACAATATGAAATTTATAAGGTCTCCAGGGCAGTGTAATATTTTTAATCTCTCTTACCAATTAGCTTAGACACTGAAGCTTATTGATACAGTGGTTAAATTGATGAGAACGGCTATTGACGTTTGTGTAAATAAATTATACATTTCCGTTTTCCATAGCCAGAGGTTGAACCATTATGTGACATTCATTTTTTCATTCATTTCAAGCTAGAAGTTTCAGTTTTCTAAATTGTTTCTTACATTTTTCATATGTATATATATGTATGTGTGTGTGTGTGTGTATGTGCGTATGTATGTGTATGTGTGTGTGTGTGTATATGTATATATATATGTATATTATCCCTGGGGATAGGGGTGAAAGAATGCTTCCCACGTATTCCTCGTGTGTCGTAGAAAGCGACTAGAGGGTACGGGAGCGGGGGGCCAGAAATCCTCCCCTCCTTGTATTAACTTTCTAAAATGGGAAACAGAAGAAGGAGTCACGCGGGGAGTGCTCATCCTCCTCGAAGGCTCAAAGTGGGGTGCCTAAATGTGTGTGGATGTAACCAAGATATGAAAAAAGGAGAGATAGGTAGTATGTTTGAGGAAAGGAACCTGGATGTTTTGGCTCTGAGTGAAACGAAGCTCAAGGGTAAAGGGGAAGAGTGGTTTGGGAATGTCTGGGGAGTAAAGTCAGGGGTTAGTGAGAGGACAAGAGCAAGGGAAGGAGTAGCAATACTCCTGAAACAGGAGTTGTGGGAGTATGTGATAGAATGTAAGAAAGTAAATTCTCGATTGATATGGGTAAAACTGAAAGTTGATGGAGAGAGGTGGGTGATTATTGGTGCATATGCACCTGGGCATGAGAAGAAAGATCATGAGAGGCAAGTGTTTTGGGAGCAGCTGAATGAGTGTGTTAGTGGTTTTGATGCACGAGACCGGGTTATAGTGATGGGTGATTTGAATGCAAAGGTGAGTAATGTGGCAGTTGAGGGAATAATTGGTATACATGGGGTGTTCAGTGTTGTAAATGGAAATGGTGAAGAGCTTGTAGATTTATGTGCTGAAAAAGGACTGATGATTGGGAATACCTGGTTTAAAAAGCGAGATATACATAAGTATACTTATGTAAGTAGGAGAGATGGCCAGAGAGCGTTATTGGATTACGTGTTAATTGACAGGCGTGCGAAAGAGAGACTTTTGGATGTTAATGTGCTGAGAGGTGCAACTGGAGGGATGTCTGATCATTATCTTGTGGAGGCTAAGGTGAAGATTTGTATGGGTTTTCAGAAAAGAAGAGTGAATGTTGGGGTGAAGAGGGTGGTGAGAGTAAGTGAGCTTGGGAAGGAGACCTGTGTGAGGAAGTACCAGGAGAGACTGTGTACAGAATGGAAAAAGGTTAGAACAATGGAAGTAAGGGGAGTGGGGAGGAATGGGATGTATTTAGGGAATCAGTGATGGATTGCGCAAAAGATGCTTGTGGCATGAGAAGAGTGGGAGGTGGGTTGATTAGAAAGGGTAGTGAGTGGTGGGATGAAGAAGTAAGAGTATTAGTGAAAGAGAAGAGAGAGGCATTTGGACGATTTTTGCAGGGAAAAAATGCAATTGAGTGGGAGATGTATAATAGAAAGAGACAGGAGGTCAAGAGAAAGGTGCAAGAGGTGAAAAAAAGGGCAAATGAGAGTTGGGGTGAGAGAGTATCATTGAATTTTAGGGAGAATAAAAAGATGTTCTGGAAGGAGGTAAATAAAGTGCGTAAGACAAGTGAGCAAATGGGAACTTCAGTGAAGGGCGCAAATGGGGAGGTGATAACAAGTAGTGGTGATGTGAGAAGGAGATGGAGTGAGTATTTTGAAGGTTTGTTGAATGTGTCTGATGATAGAGTGGCAGATATAGGGTGTTTTGGTCGAGGTGATGTGCAAAGTGAGAGGGTTAGGGAAAATGATTTGGTAAACAGAGAAGAGGTAGTAAAAGCTTTGCGGAAGATGAAAGCCGGCAAGGCAGCAGGTTTGGATGGTATTGCAGTGGAATTTATTAAAAAAGGGGGTGACTGTATTGTTGACTGGTTGGTAAGGTTATTTAATGTATGTATGACTCATGGTGAGGTGCCTGAGGATTGGCGGAATGCGTGCATAGTGCCATTGTACAAAGGCAAAGGGGATAAGAGTGAGTGCTCAAATTACAGAGGTATACGTTTGTTGAGTATTCCTGGTAAATTATATGGGAGGGTATTGATTGACAGGGTGAAGGCATGTACAGAGCATCAGATTGGGGAAGAGCAGTGTGGTTTCAGAAGTGGTAGAGGATGTGTGGATCAGGTGTTTGCTTTGAAGAATGTATGTGAGAAATACTTAGAAAAGCAAATGGATTTGTATGTAGCATTTATGGATCTGGAGAAGGCATATGATAGAGTTGATAGAGATGCTCTGTGGAAGGTATTAAGGTATTATTATGGTGTGGGAGGCAAGTTGTTAGAAGCAGTGAAAAGTTTTTATCGAGGATATAAGGCATGTGTACGTGTAGGAAGAGAGGAAAGTGATTGGTTCTCAGTGAATGTAGGTTTGCGGCAGGGGTGTGTGATGTCTCCATGGTTGTTTAATTTGTTTATGGATGGGGCTGTTAGGGAGGTAAATGCAAGAGTATTGGAAAGAGGGGCAAGTATGAAGTCTGTTGGGGATGAGAGAGCTTGGGAAGTGAGTCAGTTGTTGTTCGCTGATGATACAGCGCTGGTGGCTGATTCATGTGAGAAACTGCAGAAGCTGGTGACTGAGTTTGGTAAAGTGTGTGGAAGAAGAAAGTTAAGAGTAAATGTGAATAAGAGCAAGGTTATTAGGTACAGTAGGGTTGAGGGTCAAGTCAATTGGGAGGTAAGTTTGAATGGAGAAAAACTGGAGGAAGTGAAGTGTTTTAGATATCTGGGAGTGGATCTGGCAGCGGATGGAACCATGGAAGCGGAAGTGGATCATAGGGTGGGGGAGGGGGCGAAAATTCTGGGAGCCTTGAAGAATGTGTGGAAGTCGAGAACATTATCTCGGAAAGCAAAAATGGGTATGTTTGAAGGAATAGTGGTTCCAACAATGTTATACGGTTGCGAGGCGTGGGCTATGGATAGAGTTGTGCGCAGGAGGATGGATGTGCTGGAAATGAGATGTCTGAGGACAAAGATGGAGTGAAAAAGATTTTGTGTGATCGGGGCCTGAACATGCAGGAGGGTGAAAGGAGGGCAAGGAATAGAGTGAATTGGAGCGATGTGGTATACAGGGGTTGACGTGCTGTCAGTGGATTGAATCAAGGCATGTGAAGCATCTGGGGTAAACCATGGAAAGCTGTGTAGGTATGTATATTTGCGTGTGTGGACGTGTGTATGTACATGTGTATGGGGGGGGGGGGCATTTCTTTCGTCTGTTTCCTTGCGCTACCTCGCAAACGCGGGAGACAGCGACAAAGCAAAAAAAAAAAAAAAAGAATATATATATATATATATATATATATATATATATATATATATATATATATATATATCATACTTAGCCGCTGTCTCCCGCGTTAGCGAGTTAGCGCAAGGAAACAGACTAAAGAATGGCCCAACCCACCCACATATGCATGTATATACATAAACGCCCATACACGCACATATACATACCTATACATTTCAACGTATACATACATATACATACAAAAGCATATACATATGTAGACATGTTCATATTCATACTTGCTGTCTTCATCCATTTCCGTCGCCACGCCGCCACACATGAAATGGCACGCCCCCTACCCCCGCGCGCGCGCGAAATAGCGCTAGGAAAAGACAACAAAGGCCACATTCGTTCACACTCAGTCTCTAGCAGTCATGTATAATGCACCGAAACCACAGCTCCCTTTCCACATCCAGGCCTTACAAAACTTTCCATGGTTTACCCCAGACGCTTCACATGCCCTGCTTCAATCCATTGACACCACGTCGACCCCGGTATACCACATCGTTCCAATTCACTCTATTCCTTGCACGCCTTTCACTCTTCTGTATGTTTAGGCCCCGATCGCTCAGAATCTTTTTCACTCCATCCTTCCACCTCCAATTTGGTCTCCCACTTCTCCTCGTTCCCTCCACCTCTGACACGTATATCCTCTTTGTCAATCTTTCCTCACTCATTCTCTCCATGTGACCAAACCATTTCAATACACCCTCTTTTGTTCTCTCAACAACACTCTTTTTATTACCACGCATTTCTCTTACCCTTTCATTACTTACTCGATCAAACCACCTCACACCACATATTGTCCACAAACATTTCATTTCCAACACATCCACCCTCCTCCGCACAATTCTATTTAGAGCCCATGTCTCGCAACCATATAACATTGTTGGAACCACTATTCCTTCAAACATATCCATTTTCGCTCTCCGAGATAACGTTTTCGCCTTCCTCACATTCTTCAACGTGTGTGTGTGTGTGTGTGTGTGTGTGTGTGTGAGTGTGTGTGTTTGTGTGTGTGTGTGTGTGTGTGTGTGTAAATTTCTATAATTCGTATGATATACACATAGGGTTTTTGATAATACCCCTATAGCCTACTAACGAATGCCTTGGTAGAATTGCAGATCGCAATATCCGCAAAGCAGAGGAGGCACTTCTCTCCAAGGACCCTGACGAAGGTGAAGACGATTTCTCTCTCCTGCAAACACTGCTTTTGACACCTGGCCTTACCCACAAGGACGTTTACACGTACATGTTTGACTTGCTATCCGGCAGCATTCATACAGTAAGTAGACCCACCGCAGTGTGGTATTTGTATGGTGGAAGGTGATTCACTCAGGGCATTGGTAAATCTCTGTTCACGAACACATAAGTACTTGAGTTTTCTTTTTTTCTTTTTTTTTCCATTTTTTTCTTTTTTTGACTGCGTCAGAACTGCACTTTTCCACAGCAGAGCATTTATTTTGCTCATTGAGCTTAGAGTACGTGTGAATATGATTTTGTATCAGACGAGAATACGAGTCTGACAAAATGGTTTTCTGAGCCTTTTGGGTATATATATATATACATTCATTTTTTCATTTCATTTCAAGCTAGAAGTTTCAGTTTTCTAAACTGTTTCTTACATTTTTCATATGTATATATATATATATATATATATATATATATATATATATATATATATATATATATATATATATATATATATATACATATATATATATATATATATATATATATATATATATATGTATATATATATATATATATATATATATATATATATATATATATATATATATATATACATATACATATATTATATATATATATATATATATATATATGTATATATATATATATATGTATATATATATATATATATATATATATATATATATATATATATATACATACATATATATATATATATATATATATATATATACATATATAAATATATATATATATATATATATATATATATATATATATATATATATATATATATATATTATCCCTGGGGCTAGGGGTGAAAGAATACTTCCCACGCATTCCTCGCGTGTCGTAGAGGGCGACTAGAGGGGACGGGAGCGGGGGGCCAGAAATCCTCCCCTCCTTGTATTTTTTAACTTTCTAAAATGGGAAACAGAAGAAGGAGTCACGCGGGGAGTGCTCATCCTCCTCGAAGGCTCAGACTGGGGTGTCTAAATGTGTGTGGATGTAACCAAGATGTGAAAAAAGGAGAGATAGGTAGTATGTTTGAGGAAAGGAACCTGGGTGTTTTGGCTCTGAGTGAAACGAAGCTCAAGGGTAAAGGGGAAGAGTGGTTTGGGAATGTCTTGGGAGTAAAGTCAGGGGTTAGTGAGAGGACAAGAGCAAGGGAAGGAGTAGCAGTACTCCTGAAACAGGAGTTGTGGGAGTATGTGATAGAATGTAAGAAAGTAAATTCTCGATTAATATGGGTAAAACTGAAAGTTGATGGAGAGAGATGGGTGATTATTGGTGCATATGCACCTGGGCATGAGAAGAAAGATCATGAGAGGCAAGTGTTTTGGGAGCAGCTAAATGAGTGTGTTGGTGGTTTTGATGCACGAGGCCGGGTTATAGTGATGGGGGATTTGAATGCAAAGGTGAGTAATGTGGCAGTTGAGGGAATAATTGGTATACATGGGGTGTTCAGTGTTGTAAATGGAAATGGTGAAGAGCTTGTAGATTTATGTGCTGAAAAAGGACTGATGATTGGGAATACCTGGTTTAAAAAGCGAGATATACATAAGTATACTTATGTAAGTAGGAGAGATGGCCAGAGAGCGTTATTGGATTACGTGTTAATTGACAGGCGCGCGAAAGAGAGACTTTTGGATGTTAATGTGCTGAGAGGTGCAACTGGAGGGATGTCTGATCATTATCTTGTGGAGGCTAAGGTGAAGATTTGTATGGGTTTTCAGAAAAGAAGAGTGAATGTTGGGGTGAAGAGGGTGGTGAGAGTAAGTGAGCTTGGGAAGGAGACTTGTGTGAGGAAGTACCCGGAGAGACTGAGTACAGAATGGAAAAAGGTGAAAACAATGGAAGTAAGGGGAGTGGGGGAGGAATGGGATGTATTTAGGGAATCAGTGATGGATTGCGCAAAAGATGCTTGTGGCATGAGAAGAGTGGGAGGTGAGTTGATTAGAAAGGGTAGTGAGTGGTGGGATGAAGAAGTAAGATTATTAGTGAAAGCGAAGAGAGAGGCATTTTAAACGATTTTTGCAGGGAAAAAATGCAATCGAGTGGGAGATGTATAAAAGAAAGAGACAGGAGGTCAAGAGAAAGGTGCAAGAGGTGAAAAAGAGGGCAAATGAGAGTTGGGGTGAGGGAGTATCATTAAATTTTAGGGAGAATAAAAAGATGTTCTGGAAGGAGGTAAATAAAGTGCGTAAGACAAGGGAGCAAATGGGAACTTCAGTGAAGGGCGCAAATGGGGAGGTGATAACAGGTAGTGGTGATGTGAGAAGGAGATGGAGTGAGTATTTTGAAGGTTTGTTGAATGTGTTTGATGATAGAGTGGCAGATATAGGGTGTTTTGGTCGAGGTGGTGTGCAAAGTGAGAGGGTTAGGGAAAATGATTTGGTAAACAGAGAAGAGGTAGTAAAAGCTTTGCGGAAGGTGAAAGCCGGCAAGGCAGCAGGTTTAGATGGTATTGCAGTGGAATTTATTAAAAAAGGGGGTGACTGTATTATTGACTGGTTGGTAAGGTTATTTAATGTATGTATGACTCATGGTGAGATGCCTGAGGATTGGCGGAATGCGTGCATAGTGCCATTGTACAAAGGCAAAGGGGATAAGAGTGAGTGCTCAAATTACAGAGGTATAAGTTTGTTGAGTATTCCTGGTAAATTATAATGGAGGGTATTGATTGAGAGGGTGAAGGCATGTACAGAGCATCAGATTGGGGAAGAGCAGTGTGGTTTCAGAAGTGGTAGAGGATGTGTGGATCAGGTGTTTGCTTTGAAGAATGTATGTGAGAAATACTTAGAAAAGCTAATGGATTTGTATGTAGCATTTATGGATCTGGAGAAGGCATATGATAGAGTTGATAGAGATGCTCTGTGGAAGGTATTAAGGTATTATTATGGTGTGGGAGGCAAGTTGTTAGAAGCAGTGAAAAGCTTTTATCGAGGATGTAAGGCATGTGTACGTGTAGGAACAGAGGAAAGTGATTGGTTCTCAGTGAATGTAGGTTTGCGGCAGGGGTGTGTGATGTCTCCATGGTAGTTTAATTTGTTTATGGATGGGGTTGTTAGGGAGGTAAATGCAAGAGTTTTGGAAAGAGGGGCAAGTATGAAGTCTGTTTGGGATGAGAGAGCTTGGGAAGTGAGTCAGTTGTTGTTCGCTGATGATACAGCGCTGGTGGCTGATTCATGTGAGAAACTGCAGAAGCTGGTGACTGAGTTTGGTAAAGTGTGTGAAAGAAGAAAGTTAAGAGTAAATGTGAATAAGAGCAAGGTTATTAGGTACAGTAGGGTTGAGGGTCAAGTCAATTGGGAGGTAAGTTTGAATGGAGCAAAACTGGAGGAAGTAAAGTGTTTTAGATATCTGGGAGTGGATCTGGCAGCGGATGGAACCATGGAAGCGGAAGTGGATCATAGGGTGGGGGAGGGGGCGAAAATCCTGGGAGCCTTGAAGAATGTGTGGAAGTCGAGAACATTATCTCGGAAAGCAAAAATGGGTATGTTTGAAGGAATAGTGGTTCCAACAATGTTGTATGGTTGCGAGGCGTGGGCTATGGATAGAGTTGTGCGCAGAGGATGGATGTGCTGGAAATGAGATGTTGAGGACAAGATGGAGTGAATAATATATATTATCATACTTAGCCGCTGTCTCCCGCGTTAGCGAGTTTTAGCGCAAGGAAAACAGAATAAAGATGGCCCAACCCACCCACATATGCATGTATATACATAAACGCCCATACACGCACATATACATACCTATACATTTCAACGTATACATTACATATACATACAAAAGGCATTTACATATGTAAGACATGTTCTATTCATACTTGCTGTCTTCATCCATTTCCGTCGCCACGCCGCCACACATGAAATGGCACGCCCCTACCCCGGGGCGCGCGCGAATAGCGCTGGGGAAAGACAACAAAGGCCACATTCGTTCACACTCAGTCTCTAGCAGTCATGTATAATGCACCGAAACCACAGCTCCCTTTCCACATCCAGGCCTTACAAAACTTTCCATGGTTTACCCCAGACGCTTCACATGCCCTGCTTCAATCCATTGACACCACGTCGACCCCGGTATACCAAATCGTTCCAATTCACTCTATTCCTTGCACGCCTTTCACTCTTCTGTATGTTTAGGCCCCGATCGCTAGAATCTTTTTCACTCCACCCTTCCACCCCCAATTTGGTCTCCCACTTCTCCTCGTTCCTCCACCTCTGACACGTTTATCCTCTTTGTCAATCTTTCCTCACTCATTCTCTCCATGTGACCAAACCATTTCAATACACTCTTTTGTTCTCTCAACAACACTCTTTTTATTACCACGCATTTCTCTTACCCTTTCATTACTTACTCGATCAAACCACCTCACACCACATATTGTCACAAACATTTCATTTCCAACACATCCACCCTCCTCCGCACAATTCTATTTGAGCCATGTCTCGCAACCATATAACATTGTTGGAACCACTATTCCTTCAAACATATCCATTTTCGCTCTCGAGATAACGTTTTCGCCTTCCTCACATTCTTCAAACGTGTGTTGTTTGTGTTTTGTGTGTTGTGTGTTTTGTGAGTGTGTGTGTTTGTGTGTGTGTGTGTGTGTGTGTGTGTAAATATTTCTATAATTCGTATGATATAACATAGGGTTTTTGATAATACCCCTATAGCCTACTAACGAATGCCTTGGTAGAATTGCAGATCGCAATATCCGCAAAGCAGAGGAGGCACTTCTCTCCAAGGACCCTGACGAAGGTGAAGACGATTTCTCTCTCCTGCAAACACTGCTTTTGACACCTGGCCTTACCCACAAGGACGTTTACACGTACATGTTTGACTTGCTATCCGGCAGCATTCATACAGTAAGTAGACCCACCGCAGTGTGGTATTTGTATGGTGGAAGGTGATTCACTCAGGGCATTGGTAAATCTCTGTTCACGAACACATAAGTACTTGAGTTTTCTTTTTTTCTTTTTTTTTCCATTTTTTTCTTTTTTTGACTGCGTCAGAACTGCACTTTTCCACAGCAGAGCATTTATTTTGCTCATTGAGCTTAGAGTACGTGTGAATATGATTTTGTATCAGACGAGAATACGAGTCTGACAAAATGGTTTTCTGAGCCTTTTGGGTATATATATATATACATTCATTTTTTCATTTCATTTCAAGCTAGAAGTTTCAGTTTTCTAAACTGTTTCTTACATTTTTCATATGTATATATATATATATATATATATATATATATATATATATATATATATATATATATATATATATATATATATATACATATATATATATATATATATATATATATATATATATATATGTATATATATATATATAATATATATATATATATAATATATATATATATATATATATACATATACATATATATATATATATATATATATATATATATGTATATATATATATATATGTATATATATATATATATATATATATATATATATATATATATATATACATACATATATATATATATATATATATATATATATACATATATATATATATATATATATATATATATATATATATATATATATATATATATATATATATATATATATATTATCCCTGGGGATAGGGGTGAAAGAATACTTCCCACGCATTCCTCGCGTGTCGTAGAGGGCGACTAGAGGGGACGGGAGCGGGGGGCCAGAAATCCTCCCCTCCTTGTATTTTTAACTTTCTAAAATGGGAAACAGAAGAAGGAGTCACGCGGGGAGTGCTCATCCTCCTCGAAGGCTCAGACTGGGGTGTCTAAATGTGTGTGGATGTAACCAAGATGTGAAAAAAGGAGAGATAGGTAGTATGTTTGAGGAAAGGAACCTGGGTGTTTTGGCTCTGAGTGAAACGAAGCTCAAGGGTAAAGGGGAAGAGTGGTTTGGGAATGTCTTGGGAGTAAAGTCAGGGGTTAGTGAGAGGACAAGAGCAAGGGAAGGAGTAGCAGTACTCCTGAAACAGGAGTTGTGGGAGTATGTGATAGAATGTAAGAAAGTAAATTCTCGATTAATATGGGTAAAACTGAAAGTTGATGGAGAGAGATGGGTGATTATTGGTGCATATGCACCTGGGCATGAGAAGAAAGATCATGAGAGGCAAGTGTTTTGGGAGCAGTTAAATGAGTGTGTTGTGGTTTTGATGCACGAGACCGGGTTATAGTGATGGGTGATTTGAATGCAAAGGTGAGTAATGTGGCAGTTGAGGGAATAATTGGTATACATGGGGTGTTCAGTGTTGTAAATGGAAATGGTGAAGAGCTTGTAGATTTATGTGCTGAAAAAGGACTGATGATTGGGAATACCTGGTTTAAAAAGCGAGATATACATAAGTATACTTATGTAAGTAGGAGAGATGGCCAGAGAGCGTTATTGGATTACGTGTTAATTGACAGGCGCGCGAAAGAGAGACTTTTGGATGTTAATGTGCTGAGAGGTGCAACTGGAGGGATGTCTGATCATTATCTTGTGGAGGCTAAGGTGAAGATTTGTATGGGTTTTCAGAAAAGAAGAGTGAATGTTGGGGTGAAGAGGGTGGTGAGAGTAAGTGAGCTTGGGAAGGAGACCTGTGTGAGGAAGTACCAGGAGAGACTGAGTACAGAATGGAAAAAGGTGAGAACAATGGAAGTAAGGGGAGTGGGGGAGGAATGGGATGTATTTAGGGAATCAGTGATGGATTGCGCAAAAGATGCTTGTGGCATGAGAAGAGTGGGAGGTGGGTTGATTAGAAAGGGTAGTGAGTGGTGGGATGAAGAAGTAAGATTATTAGTGAAAGCGAAGAGAGAGGCATTTGAACGATTTTTGCAGGGAAAAAATGCAATTGAGTGGGAGATGTATAAAAGAAAGAGACAGGAGGTCAAGAGAAAGGTGCAAGAGGTGAAAAAGAGGGCAAATGAGAGTTGGGGTGAGGAGAGTATCATTAAATTTTAGGGAGAATAAAAAGATGTTCTGGAAGGAGGTAAATAAAGTGCGTAAGACAAGGGAGCAAATGGGAACTTCAGTGAAGGGCGCAAATGGGGAGGTGATAACAAGTAGTGGTGATGTGAGAAGGAGATGGAGTGAGTATTTTGAAGGTTTGTTGAATGTGTTTGATGATAGAGTGGCAGATATAGGGTGTTTTGGTCGAGGTGGTGTGCAAAGTGAGAGGGTTAGGGAAAATGATTTGGTAAACAGAGAAGAGGTAGTAAAAGCTTTGCGGAAGGTGAAAGCCGGCAAGGCAGCAGGTTTGGATGGTATTGCAGTGGAATTTATTAAAAAAGGGGGTGACTGTATTATTGACTGGTTGGTAAGGTTATTTAATGTATGTATGACTCATGGTGAGGTGCCTGAGGATTGGCGGAATGCGTGCATAGTGCCATTGTACAAAGGCAAAGGGGATAAGAGTGAGTGCTCAAATTACAGAGGTATAAGTTTGTTGAGTATTCCTGGTAAATTATATGGAGGGTATTGATTGAGAGGGTGAAGGCATGTACAGAGCATCAGATTGGGGAAGAGCAGTGTGGTTTCAGAAGTGGTAGAGGATGTGTGGATCAGGTGTTTGCTTTGAAGAATGTATGTGAGAAATACTTAGAAAAGCTAATGGATTTGTATGTAGCATTTATGGATCTGGAGAAGGCATATGATAGAGTTGATAGAGATGCTCTGTGGAAGGTATTAAGGTATTATTATGGTGTGGGAGGCAAGTTGTTAGAAGCAGTGAAAAGTTTTTATCGAGGATGTAAGGCATGTGTACGTGTAGGAAGAGAGGAAAGTGATTGGTTCTCAGTGAATGTAGGTTTGCGGCAGGGGTGTGTGATGTCTCCATGGTAGTTTAATTTGTTTATGGATGGGGTTGTTAGGGAGGTAAATGCAAGAGTTTTGGAAAGAGGGGCAAGTATGAAGTCTGTTGGGATGAGAGAGCTTGGGAAGTGAGTCAGTTGTTGTTCGCTGATGATACAGCGCTGGTGGCTGATTCATGTGAGAAACTGCAGAAGCTGGTGACTGAGTTTGGTAAAGTGTGTGAAAGAAGAAAGTTAAGAGTAAATGTGAATAAGAGCAAGGTTATTAGGTACAGTAGGGTTGAGGGTCAAGTCAATTGGGAGGTAAGTTTGAATGGAGCAAAACTGGAGGAAGTAAAGTGTTTTAGATATCTGGGAGTGGATCTGGCAGCGGATGGAACCATGGAAGCGGAAGTGGATCATAGGGTGGGGGAGGGGGCGAAAATCCTGGGAGCCTTGAAGAATGTGTGGAAGTCGAGAACATTATCTCGGAAAGCAAAAATGGGTATGTTTGAAGGAATAGTGGTTCCAACAATGTTGTATGGTTGCGAGGCGTGGGCTATGGATAGAGTTGTGCGCAGGAGGATGGATGTGCTGGAAATGAGATGTTTGAGGACAATGTGTGGTGTGAGGTGGTTTGATCGAGTAAGTAACGTAAGGGTAAGAGAGATGTGTGGAAATAAAAAGAGCGTGGTTGAGAGAGCAGAAGAGGGTGTTTTGAAATGGTTTGGGCACATGGAGAGAATGAGTGAGGAAAGATTGACCAAGAGGATATATGTGTCGGAGGTGGAGGGAACGAGGAGAAGTGGGAGACCAAATTGGAGGTGGAAAGATGGAGTGAAAAAGATTTTGTGTGATCGGGGCCTGAACATGCAGGAGGGTGAAAGGAGGGCAAGGAATAGAGTGAATTGGATCGATGTGGTATACCGGGGTTGACGTGCTGTCAGTGGATTGAATCAGGGCATGTGAAGCGTCTGGGGTAAACCATGGAAAGCTGTGTAGGTATGTATATTTGCGTGTGTGGACGTATGTATATACATGTGTATGGGGGTGTGTTGGGCCATTTCTTTCGTCTGTTTCCTTGCGCTACCTCGCAAACGCGGGAGACAGCGACAAAGCAAAATATATATATATATATATATATATATATATATATATATATATATATATATATATATATACACATTAGATAACCTTACCAACCAGTCAACAATACAGTCACCCCCTTTTTTAATAAATTCCCCTGCAACACCATCCAAACCCGCTGCCTTGCCGGCTTTCATCTTCCGCAAAGCTTTTACTACCTCTTCTCTGTTTACCAAATCATTTTCCCTAACCCTCTCACTTTGCACACCACCTCGACCAAAACACCCTATATCTGCCACTCTATCATCAGACACATTCAACAAACCTTCAAAATACTCACTCCATCTCCTTCTCACATCACCACTACTTGTTATCACCTCCCCATTAGCCCCCTTCACTGAAGTTCCCATTTGCTCCCTTGTCTTACGCACTTTATTTACCTCCTTCCAGAACATCTTTTTATTTTCCCTAAAATTTAATGATACTCTTTCACCCCAACTCTCATTTGCCCTCTTTTTCACCTCTTGCACCTTTCTCTTGACCTCCTGCCTCTTTCTTTTATACATCTCCCACTCATTTGCATTTTTTCTCTGCAAAAATCGTCCATATGCCTCTCTCTTCTCTTTCACTAATGATATGGGAGGGTATTGATTGCGAGGGTGAAGGCATGTACAGAGCATCAGATTGGGGAAGAGCAGTGTGGTTTCAGAAGTGGTAGAGGATGTGTGGATCAGGTGTTTGCTTTGAAGAATGTATGTGAGAAATATTTAGAAAAGCAAATGGATTTGTATGTAGCATTTATGGATCTGGAGAAGGAATATGATAGAGTTGATAGAGATGCTCTGTGGAAGGTACTAAGAATATATGGTGTGGGAGGCAAGTTGTTAGAAGCAGTGAAAAGTTTTTATCGAGGATGTAAGGCATGTGCACGTGTAGGAAGAGAGGAAAGTGATCGGTTCTCAGTGAATGTAGGTTTGCGGCAAGGGTGTGTGATGTCTCCATGGTTGTTTAATTTGTTTATGGATGGGGTTGTTAGGGAGGTGAATGCAAGAGTTTTGGAAAGAGGGGCAAGTATGAAGTCTGTTGGGTATGAGAGAGCTTGGGAAGTGAGTCAGTTGTTGTTCGCTGATGATACAGCGCTGGTGGCTGAGTCATGTGAGAAACTGCAGAAGCTGGTGACTGAGTTTGGTAAAGTGTGTGAAAGAAGAAAGTTTAGAGAAAATGTGAATAAGAGCAAGGTTATTAGGTACAGTAGGGTTGAGGGTCAAGTCAATTGGGAGGTAAGTTTGAATGGAGAAAAACTGGAGGAAGTAAAGTGTTTTAGATATCTGGGAGTGGATCTGGCAGCGGATGGAACCATGGAAGCGGAAGTGAATCATAGGGTGAAGGAGGGGGCGAAAATCCTGGGAGCCTTGAAGAATGTGTGGAAGTCGAGAACATTATCTCGGAAAGCAAAAATGGGTATTTTTGAAGGAATAGTGGTTCCAACAATGTTGTGTGGTTGCGAGGCGTGGGCTATGGATAGAGTTATGCGCAGGTGGGTGGATGTGCTGGAAATGAGATGTATGAGGACAATATGTGGTGTGAGGTGCTTTAATCGAGTAAGTAATGTAAGGGTAAGAGAGATGTGTGGAAATCAAATGAGCGTGGTTGAGAGAGCAGAAGAGGGTGTTTTGAAATGGTTTGGGCACATGGAGAGAATGAGTGAGGAAAGATTGACCAAGAGGATATATGTGTCGGAGGTGGAGGGAACGAGGAGAAGTGGGAGACCAAATTGGAGGTGGAAAGATGGAGTGAAAAAGATTTTGAGTGATCGGGGCCTGAACATGCAGGAGGGCGAAAGGCGGGCAAGGAATAGAGTGAATTGGATCGATGTGGTATACCGGGGTCGACGTGCTGTCAATGGATTGAATCAGGGCATGTGAAGCGTCTGGGGTAAACCATGGAAAGTTGTGTGGGGCCTGGATGTGGAAAGGGAGCTGTGGTTTCGGGCATTATTACGTGGCAGCTGGGGACTGAGTGTGAACGAATGGGGCCTTTGTTGTCTTTTCATAGCGCTACCTCGCACACATGAGGGGGGAGGGGGATGTTATTCCATGTGTGGCGAGGTGGCGATGGGAATAAATAAGGCAGACAGTATGAATTATGTACATGTGTATATATGTATATGTCTGTGTATGTATATATATGTGCACATTGAGATGTATAGGTATGTATATTTGCGCGTGTGGACGTGCATGTATATACATGTGTATGAGTGTGGGTTGGGCCACTTCTTTCGTCTGTTACGTTGCGCTACCTCGCAAGCGCGGGAGACAGCGACAAATATATATATATATATATATATATATATATATATATATATATATATTATACTTTGTCGCTGTCTCCCGCGTTAGCGAGGTGGTGCAAGGAAACAACGACGAAACAATGGCCCAACCCACCCACATACACATGTATATACATACACGTCCATACACGCAAATATACTTACCTATACATTTCAACGTACACATACATATACATACACAGACATATACATATATACACATGTACATATTCATACTTGCTGCCTTCATCCATTCATGTCGCCACCCGGCCACTCTTAACTTTGTTCTCTTACTGATGCGGTGGCCAGGCCTGAGATGCTTACTCTAACTTTGGTCTACGTTACTGAATAGTTTACCGAACGCTTCTTTTTATCATTATTTCGGAATGGGATTTCAATATCTTTTCAGCTGACAGGCGTTCATTTTTCTGATGTGTAACCTCTGGTGACAGATCTCGTTTGCGCATCAGCTCTAGTAGCTTATTTCCCACTTTGGTTGTACTCGCTCTTGGGGCGCTCCCTCTCTCTTTTGCTGAATCCCATCCTCATTACCTTGCACTTAGACTGAATCTCGTCATTCATTAATGAGACCAACTTTGGAGTATGTCCAGGTTCCCTCGTCTAAGGTGATGCAATCGTTTTCATTCCTCATTCCTCTTTTACAGTAGAAAAGTGAGTCTGTTAGACTTATGAACTTCGTCCACCAAGACTGTTTTCTCTACCAAACCGTCACCGAGCCGATGAGGGAAGCTATTATACCTGATTTAATTCTTACATTCCAGTTCTTAGTGACGAATACCATTGCTGGAGAACATATAGGCACTTGTGACCATATCATATTCAGGTTCAACATAAGTATTAAACCCGACTTCCCTAAAACTAGTATTATTACCCCGAACTTTAAAAGGGCGGATTTGAATCGGTTGCTCGACGCATTAAAGGGTCTCACCCTTGTTCTTTCATGCCCAGGGGAATTAAATGTCAATGTTCTTTAATTGAGAGTTTGCTCCTGATGGACGTCTTGGAAAGCTTTTCATCTATTGCCTCTTTGCTTTTTCTCTCTGTTCCTTCCTCCTTACTTCACAGTACTAATTTCTTGCTCTCCTATATGCCTAAGCTCTTTGGCTTTTTGGCATTTCATGTTGAATCATGCTATTCCTTACCTCATTTCTCCTCCTCTTTTAAGTGTTCCATGACACCCAGTGTCCTGAGTTCTTCGTGGTAGATTTTACAGAACCCCTCTGCATCAATGGCCTTTTGCTCCTGTTGTAAAAATGTTCCCGCTCAAAGAACCCGATCGTCTCTGCACAGCTTCCTTGATTTGACAATTCCTCTCACGGGTCTTGTGCTTCCTCTATCTTCCCCCACTTTTTTATATGTCCAACTTCACCCTAAAGTCGAAGACGAGTACGACATGATCACCGTACCCTAATCGCTGGTTCCTACTTTTTTGTTTTTTCTTTACATTCTTGTCAAGACAAGGTCAAGCGGTAATGGCGCGTCTCTTCTACATCACGTACGCTCCTTTGACATGTTAATACAGAAAGTTCTTCTGTACACATCCTAGGAACTTGGATCTCCATGCCTCCCTGTCTCCAGGAGCATCTAAGTCGTCCTCCCTCTAGTTTATTTCCCCTGTAAATGAAGTTCACCGTTATGGTTCACTCACCCTCCTCACCACCTTCCCCTGATTGTTCCTTTTTGTTTACCAGTGTATATCTGCTCTAGGTCACTGTAGTTCCATGGACTAACAACGCTATCGCTCACTCTTCCCGTCGTAGTTCGAACCATGTTGTATTGTTCTAAAGACCTTTGGTGACAAGAACTAAAAAAACGAGAAAGTGTCACTTTACATTCATGGGGGCTGAAGTTTCTGATGGGGTAGAGTTTAAGACTGAATCGGGAGCGCAATTGTTTATTACTTGTTAAGTTATGACTGTGTCTGTGTGTCATGCTTGTTGGTGGACGGGGAGGGGAAGGGATTGGGGGGGGATATCTACTGGTCAAATTTTCTAAAGTGTGATGAGTTTTTTTTTTTTTGCTGTACTTGGGGTTGTTGACTGGTTATGGTGTAGCTTAGTTGGTTGTCGCAAAAAAGTGGATGCCGAGCATTGAAGTTAGTTGTTATTGGACGTAATTTAGTTTTGTTGTGGAGGTGTTGACTGTTTGTGATTGCTAGCAGCCAGTGATTGAACTGAAGTTTTGTTATGTATAGGATGCAGTTTTATGTTTGCTTTTGACGTGGTGGCGTCCCAAGTAAGTGAGGTATAGTTGAGGGTAGAGCAGATGTAGAGGATGCTAAGGGATTCTGTTCCTTGTCCAAAATTGAAGACAGCAAGTGTCTTAGGGGCATTTAGTTTGTTTATTGCCGTAATGTTGATTATGGTGGGACGTAAAGGTATGTGTGTTGTACGTGACACTTAGTATAGGGAGAATTCTATGCACTGGAAGTGGTTGAGCATTTAGTGTTATGTGAGAGTCCGGGTTGGATTTATGTATGGTGCTAAAAGGATGATGGTGGATTTCTATAGGGAGGCAGACATTCTTTTTTGAGTGAGCCAGTGTTTAATCGTGTGATGTAATGTTGTATGTTCATCGTTGCGTGAGTGGTGTCAGGGTATTGTGATGTGATTGTGAGATAGTCTTCACATGAGGAGGCTTTCCCTGTGTGGCCTGCAAGACTTGATGGTGGGTCAAGTTGGAAGAGATTTAAGAAGGTTGGAGAAAGAACTGCTCCTTGGAGAACTCCACAGTGGAGTATGATGCGTTGAGAACATTATCAAACACTTTGTTGACACCAGTCGTCACTAGAACAATACGGAATTGGAGGGGGGAGGAGGGAAGGGGGTTGTGATTCGTTGAAGCCACCCAAGATGTGTTGTATATTTTGTCGTATTGGCGTAATTGAGTGTCACTCACGATGTTGGAAGGGAAGAGGGATATCTTCCTTGATTTTGTGGCCATCTTACCCGATGATGAAATAGATTTCTTTATAGTATTCTACATCTCATATGACTTTCACTTCGAATTACAGTGCATCTTACCCTGTCTCTGTACATTCTAAGTTTTTATTATATTTACGTCTCACGCTTTCTACTTTCAGTCATTAGATGTGCATGTCATCCTGTTACATACAATTTAAGATGCTCATTTGACTTGTGTCTCACGTCAGACCTCGCACACGATAGGGTTCACCCTGTATTTGCTTGCACGTCACCCTGAGGTGCAGGCACGGCTGCAGGAGGAGTTGGACAATGTTCTCGGAGATCATCAGGGTCCTCTGACTCCTAAACACCTGGCTCAGCTCTCCTATCTCAAGACAATTATCAAAGAGTCTCTCAGGTAAATAAAGTGTTGTTCTCCTTGCGTCAGGTAGTTCAAATGGTGAAACTACATTACCTCTCTGTGGTTCCGAGAATGGATGAAGGCAAGCAAGTATGACTATGTACATGTGCATATACGTATATGTCTGAGTATGTGTATGTATATACGTTGATATGTATATGTGCGTATATGGGCACTTATGTATTTATATGTGTATGTGAGTGGATGGACCGTTCTTCGTCTGTTTCCTGGCGCTACCTCGCTTACACGGGAAACGGCGATCGAGTATGATGAATAGATAAATAAATGAATATATATATATATATATATATATATATATATATATATATATATATATATATATATATATATATATATAAAGGATGTAAGGTATGTGCACGAGTAGGAAGAAAGGAAAGTGATTGGTTCTCAATGAATGTCGGTTTGCGACAGGGGTGCGTGATGGCTGTTTAATTTGTTTATGAATGGGGTTGTTAGGGAGGTGAATGCAAGAGCTTTGGAGAGAGGGGCAAGTATGCAGTCTGTTGTGGATGAGAGGGCCTGGGAAGTGAGCCAGTTGTTGTTCGCTGATGGTACAGCACTGGTGGTTGATTCGGGTGGGAAATTGCAGAAGTTGGTGACTGAGTTTGGTAAAGTGTGTGAAAAAAGAAAGTTGAGAGTAAATGGGAATAAGAGCAAGGTTTTTAAATTCTGTAGGGTTGAAGGACAAGTTAATTGGGAGGTAAGTTTGAATGGAGAAAAACTGAAGTGAAGTGTTCTAGATATCTGGGAGTGGATTTAGCAGCGAATGGAACCATGGAAACGGAAGTGAGTCATAGGGTGGGGGAGGGGGCGAAGGTTCTGGGAGCGTTGAAGAATGTGTGGAAGGCGAGAATGTTATCTCGGAGAGCAAAAATGGGTATGTTTGAAGGAATAGTGGTTCCAACAATGTTATATGGTTGCGAGGCGTCGGCTATAGATAGGGTTGTGTGGAGGAAGGTCGATATGTTGGAAACTAAATGTTCGAGGACAATTTGTGGTGTGAGGTGGTTTGATCGAGTAAGTAAAGAAAGGATAAGAGGGATGTGTAGTAATAAAAAGACTGTGGTTGAGAGAGCAGAGAATGGTGTATTGAAATGGTTTGGTCACATGGAGAGAATGAATGAGGAAAGATTGACAAAGAGGATATATGTGTCAGAGGTGGAGGGAACGAGGAGAGGTGGGAGACCAAATTGGAGGTGGAAGGATGGAGTGAAAAAGATTTTGAGCGATCGGGGCCTGAACATACAAGAGGGTGAAAGGCGTGCAAGAAATAGAGTGAATTGGAACGATGTGGTATACTGGGGTCGACGTGCTGTTAATGGATTGAACCAGGGCATGTGAAGCGCCTGAGGTAAACGATGGAAAGTTTTGTGGGGCCTGGATGTGGAAAGGGAGCTGTGGTTTCGGTGCATTACACATGACAGCTTGAGATTGAGTGTAATCGAATGTGGACTTTGTTGTCTTTTCCTAGCGCTACCTCGCACGCGAGCCGGGGAAGGGTGTTGCCGTTTCATGTGTGGCAGGGTGGCGACGAGAATGGATGAAGGCAGCATGTGTGGATGTGTACACGTGTATATATGTATATGTCTGTGTATTTATATATATGTATACGTTGAAATGTATAGGTACGTACATGTGCGTGTGTGGGCGTTTATGTATATGCGTGTGTATGTGGGTGGGTTGGGCCATTCTTTCGTCTGTTTCCTTGCGCTACCTCGCTGACGCGGGGGACGGCGACTAAGTATAATAAATTAAATAGATACATATAATCACCCCCTAGCCTGATCATTTCATCTACCATGCCCTAGGGGTAGATGAACAGCTGGGTTGACTGTGCGACCAGCCGCTGCAACCAGAATTCGATCTTGTGCGCTGACCCTGGGTGGCCCCATGAATGTGTCACGGTCAGAAACCATCGAGAGAGAGAGAGAGAGAGAGAGAGAGAGAGAGAGAGAGAGAGAGAGAGAGAGAGAGAGAGAGAGAGAGTTTTTACTAACTTGCAAACCTAAGTTTAGAAGCAAGTTTCATATAATGCAATAAAAAGGGTAACAGAAAATATGGAGCACAGACTGTATCTTTCCCTTTTTTTTCAGGATTTTCCCAGTCATGGCAGGATCCGTCCGTCTTTTGAACCGGGATGTTGTTCTTTCTGGATACATGGTCCCGAAGGGGGTAAGTTCATTAAACGACCATGTATGACACGTACAGCATTCACGTGACTATTACAGCACCATTCAATAGTCCGTACCAAAATTCAACCAATCATTACATAAGATTTTTCGTTTACCATTACCTTTGCTATTACCCCATTGCACCCTTTATATAACCCATACCTATAAACTCTGTCTCATAGGTTATACACCTGTGTTGTCTTACCTGTTGAGGACAGAGTGTGGTTTCAGTGGCCTACTTCTGTAGATGTGAACAGAGAAGACTGCTTTACCACTTCACTGGCACAACTGACAGACAGAATTCAAAGGCGAGTGTTCTGAGGGTAATTGTTATTGTAATAGTTAGAGCAAGTACAAAGACGGGCGACAAAACTGATCCTATCCCTTAGATATCTAGCGTGCAAAGAGAACCTAAACCAATTGGATCTCTTCTCCCTTAAAAGAGAGAGAGAGAAAAAAAAAAACGTAGATTTGGCGGCAACTTAATCCAAGTGTTCAAATTTCTGAACAAAGCCCTGTAAAGTAAATCACGATCATCTTTTCGAAATACAAGAAAATACGGTTACCAGGACAGATGGAATAAGACTCAAAACTAAAAGATATAGTGCGGACGTGGGAAAAATAAACAGTATAAATGAAAGAGTAACGGGGACAGTAGAAGGCTAATGTGCAGCAGAGAGTTGCTGATAAATCTAAAAAAAAGCTGCTGAGTGGAACTACATTTTCTTAAGTTAGATTTCCCCCCCCCCCTTTTTTTTTTCTTTTTACCAGAGCAGTCGTGGGCCAATCAGGCTTCTTGTCTGTTTTTCTCATGTAAACGTCAACACACAAGGCACTCAAACCTAACTGGCACGAGATGGGGTCGAAAAAAGAAAGAAAAAAAAAATCTCGCAACATTCTCTTCGTTCTTTTCATCTACTCCATCCTAAACTGTGCCTCCCCTACCTTGTCTTTCACCTTCTCGTAAGCAAATATGACAAAGCTTATAACCACGCTAAAGTAGAGTGCCATGAAGAACCACAGGCAGCTAGGCAAAACCCCTCCCACCCAAACCACTTCATAACTATAATCATCAACTAACCCCCAAGCAGAAGTGAAAGGCCTACGTCTACCTCAACAACTTCAACTCGTAGATCCCCTCACCCTCAGCAAAATGTAACAAAACTCACTCAAAAGAAAATGAAATACCCAACGAGCATTAAACACCTGCCCTTCCAACTTAGTTTGATACACCAACTCACAGAAACCATACAGACACGTGTCACACTTCCCCATATGGATTCTGGACATTTGTCCGACCCTACATTGACCACAAGGAGCGATTCACCGCATCCTATGACCCCTCATGCCCACGAAGCAATAGTCATTACGAGGACTATTTACTCTTCAGATACTCTAACTATCTCCCTTGCACAGATACACATACAGGATTATTAATATAGCTAGAGAGGAGGGAATTGTCACAGACAAAATTGACGTATGATTTTGCATCTATTAGCTTTTCAAAACTTCTTCTTTTCTTTCATACTATTCGCCATTTCCCGCGTTAGCGAGGTAGCGTTTAGAACAGAGGACTGGGCCTTTGAGGGAATATCCTCACCTGGCCCCCTTCTCTGTTCCTTCTTTTGGAAAAAAAGAAAAAAAGAGAGGGGAGGATTTCCAGCCCCCCCCCCCCCCCGAACTTAGATTGTATAATATCCAAATATCATCACGAACTTGGATGATATAATATCCAAATATTATATCATGAACTTAGATGATATAAGATCCAAATGTATCACGAACTTAGATGATAAAATATCCAAATATCATATCACGAACAGATGATATGATATCCAACTATCACGAACTTAGATGATGAAATATCCAAATATTACATCACGAACTTAGATATCCAAATATCATATCACGAACTTACAAGATAAAATATCCAAATATTATAACATAAGCTTAGATGATATATCTAAATATTTCACAATAAGCAGATGTTCTTGTTGATAAACCTCGACTTGAAAAACCTTCCTAATATTTACCTATCTTAGACACTGAACTTCTCTTCCTTTCCAGTACAAAGCGCTAATATTGAATCACCTCTCTGGCTGGGACGAGAAGTACTTTCCACAAGCGGACAAGTTCATCCCCGAGAGGTGGCTGCGTCACAAGCCCTTGGGACCCATTCATCCATATGCTTCTCTTCCATTCGGTACGGGGACCAGAATGTGCATTGCACGACGCATAGCAGAGCAGGAGATGTACACCTTTTTAGCAAGGGTAAGGCCAAGACAGCGTAAGACTTAAGTACCTTATTTACTTTTACATTGATCTTAAGGTTAACTTTGAATACATCTTACCGAGAGGTGGTACAAGGGATGGATTCTTTTTTCTTTTTTTTAAGAAACTGCCTTCATCGTTCGAGTGCATCTATGTTTTTTTTTAGAGGTATATGCACATGGAAAGTCAAGAGACGCGTCGTGAAGTGTGGCGAAAGCGCTTGCAAAAGAGCGAAAACATTCGATGCTTTCTACCACTCGCGTCATACGGACGGTTGGTAGCCCTGAGATGCGTTGCGGCCATCTGCCTGTGGCTATCTTGCATGAATTAGCGAAGCAAACCAATCTGTAATGTCCTACAGACTGCTATTGTTATTTAGTGACACGTTTCCACATATCTGTCCTCTCAGGCACGCCCAAAGTTTTCATCGTGAGGTAGTTTCGAAGTCAACTCTCCTGCATGAGGTATATTATTTACTCCTTGAATTAACTTATCATTCTTTCATACGTTCAACATTATGAACTGCGCTTAATTGTCGTATTATGTGCCAGTGATTTCAGAATACAAAAAAATTGCAACCCATGCTATATATTAGACAGTTCTGATAGTCGGATTGTGTTTTCAAATGGCAAACGGAATCCTACAGCACGCCCTCTACGACCATTAACTTACGAAGAGATAAAATGGGGATTGGTTAATATATATATATATATATATATATATATATATATATCTTTTCTTCCATACTATTCGCTATCTCCCGCATTAGCGAGGCAGCGCTAAGAACAGAGGACTGGACCTTTGAGGGAATATCCTCACCTGGCCCCCTTCTCTGTCCCTTCTTTTGGAAAATTAAGAAAAAAAAAGAGAGGGGAGGACTTCCAGCCCCCCGCTCCCTTCCCTTTTAGTCGCCTTCTGCGACACGCAGGGAATACGTGGGAAGTATGCTTTCTCCCCAATAACCAGGGATGATATATTTTCTTTTCTTTTTTTTTTTTTTTGGGTGTGAAAGTTTGCCTATCATTTGCCTGTCTTGGTTGGCAGACGTTTGGTTTACAGTGGGACCCCAGGCTTTTTCATTTTCTTTCACCTGCAGGGCCAATGTTGACAATAGCGATCCGTGACACAAAGCCACCTACACATATACGCTTAATAGACAACACTGGGTAATTTTTCCTCTCGGCCGATCAAGAGCAGCGAATGATTTTGGCCGGACTTTGCATAGCCACGATCCTCTCACCACAGATGTCCGGCAAGACTTAGCCTTGAATTTGACCACCTTGGATGAGAGAAGTGGGTGGGATGATGTGATTACAGCCTTGAAATTTTCAGAATAAATTGATGACAAAGACATTGAACGATTCTTCGAGAGATGTAAAGGTAGACCATCTACGAGACATGAAATGGAATAGAGCAAGATTATTGTCCACAAAGATGTGAGGTCAATTCATAGTATCAAGGCAATGGATAAATGAAATAGTGACTAAAGTCATGGTTAATGAAGAGAACATGTAGACCTTCGTCGCGAGCGAACGTGTCTCTCTTAAGCTCCCAATTCACCTTAGTGCTGTGAAGAACGGTGCTTGCTCCAAAGTTAGATTGTCCGAATTGTATGAAGCAGTTCAACTGGAACTTTCTCATTACAGACGAAGATAAATGCCCTTCTTGTTCCTTTTGCAGTTTGACGGAAACACTGCAATCATAAATTAGGAAGAGTAGTGATGTATTAGAGAAACTAGATATTAGGATCTAGTGCGAGGTGTGAGGTAGTTTGTTCGAGTGATAAATGGGTAAGAGAGAGGTGTGGTAACAAAGAGAGTGTGGTTGATAAAGCTGAAGAGGGTGTACTGAGATGGTTTGGACATATGGAAAGAATGAGTGGAGAGAGGTTAAAAAAGAGGATACATTTGTCAGAAGTGGAGGGAACAAGAAGTAAGGGTTAACCAAACTGGAGATGGAAACATAGGGGGCAAAAGATTTAAAGTGATCGGGGCCCGAACATGCAGGAGGGTGAAAGACTCGCACGGGATGGCGTAAATTGGAACGATGTGGTATACAAGGATCGATGTGCTGTCAATGGACTGAGCGAGGGCATGTGAAGCGTCCGAGATAAACCATGGAAAGATCTGTGGGGCCTGGTTGTGGACAGGGAGCTGTGGTTTCGGTGCATTACACAAGGCAGCAAGTGGATGGATGTGAGCGGGTGCGGCCTTCCTACGCCTGCTCCTGGTAATACCTCATTAACACAGGAAGCGCCGATCAAGTATGACTAAAAAAATAAATGTTAGGATGATACCGTTGGAAAAATGCGTGTTTTTTTTTTTTCTTTTTACGGCAAACGCACTTGATTTACGCCAGACTGAATTAATAGTAACAACTATGCTAAGGTGTACTCAAACTAGGATGGTGACCGTGATAAGGACGTTAAGACGTGATGTGCCGCAAGGATCGCTTTTGTAGCCGTGTCTCTTTCTCATACAGATTCATGATGCTGGTAATTGGGCTGCACTGTAAGACTGTAAGACACTGAAGTTACCAGATGATACTAATTGTGAAGTATACCTACAGTTGAAAGGGATTTAGACAAACCGATGGACTGGGATTAACAGTTAGGCATATGAATTTCAACACCGGCCATTGCAGTTTTACATGTATGTAGTAAAACCGGATAAGAAAGCTGCAGTACGAATTCTTTCGAGCTACGTAAGGTAAATAAAGAAAGCGACTTGGATGTAATCATTTCTAATGACCGAAAGCTAAGTAAGCAATTGTACACTTTTTTTTTATGGTAACATAGACTGGAAAATGGAATTTAGTCGCCAGGAAGCAGGGCTTAGGAAGGCGAGAGGCTCTGAAATTTACATTGAAGGTACAGGCATGGGTACCTCTAGCCTTACAGGAGGAATAATGAAAAACGATTAAATTTGTGTTTAACAAAAGATGAAAAGCATAAGAGCCTCGAGATGTGCAGGTACTTAGTATATAGACGGTACTCCAGCCTGTCAGAATTTGCAGTGTATGAAAGAGCATGGACTGTGCACATCAGGATAAGGGGAAGAGGATCGAAGTAACTTTGAAACAGCTTGTGGACAAAACTTTTCCATAAACTCGTCAGTTGTTAATCAAAGTGCATCGAATCAGGCAAAGGGGGTTCCACAGGGAAGTTTTGTAGAGAATGATGTAAGAATATGTGAGTAACTGAATAACAAGATCAAATGTGTTTTCACAGTGGGAGACACTACAGCCCCAACACCAGTGAGATGGAATGGGGAGGAGGTTTTAGAAGACACTGAGATATCCAGGAAAAGACATTAACAGAATACACAATGCTTTTATGACGTGGAAACAGATTCTCCTTATGTTCTTTTTAAATAGTGTAAACGTTTAACACTATATATATATATATATATATATATATATATATATATATATATATATATATATATATATATATATATGTACGAATAAAGTGCACATGAACGCGCATCTTCACAGAACATACAAACCTCCAACAGCCACGATCGAACCCGGGACCCTTATGCCACAGGCGGAAATGATACCGCTAGGCTAGCGGTAGCATTTCCGCCTGTGGCACAAGGGTCCCGGGTTCGATCCTGGCTGTTGGAGGTTTGTATGATATATATATATATATATATATATATATATATATATATATATATCTTGATATTCCTCAGGTAATGCATCGCTTCACTATACACTACAAGTATGAGGATATGCAAGCCGAGCTTTGTTTGTTGTATAGGCCCTCCTTGCCCCTGAAGTTTAACTTCTCTGAACGGAAATAAGAAAGAAAATCTTTCTCCTGTGTATTCCTTAGTGCAGTTATATGACATCAAGATTCTAAGTATTCCTATGCACATTTATACATCATGGAGATTCTATGTATTCCTTAGTACATTTGTACAGCTTTAAGATTCTATGTATTCCTTAGTACATTTGTACAGCATTAAGATTCTATGTATTCCTTAGTACATTTGTACAGCATTAAGATTCTATGTAGCCCTTAGTACATACGTACAGCATTAAGAATCTATGTATTCCTTAGTACATCTGTACAGCATTAAGATTCTATGTATTCCTTAGTACATTTGTACAGCATTAAGATTCTATGTAGTCCTTAGTACATATGTACATCATCAAGACTGTATGTATTCCTTAGTACATCTGTACGGCATCAAGATTCTATGTATTCCTTAGTACATTTGTACAGCATCAAGATTCTATGTATTCCTTGGTACATTTGTACAGCATCAAGATTCTTTGTATTTCTTAGTACATCCGTACAGCATCAAGATTCTATGTATTCCTTAGTACATCTGTACAGCATCAAGATTCTATGTATTCCTTAGTACATCTGTACAGCATCAAGATTCTATGTATTCCTTAGTACATTTAAATAGCATGAAGATTCTATGTATTCTTAGTACATTTGAATAGCATGAAGATTCTATGTATTCTTAGTACATTTGAATTGCAAGAAGATTCTATGTATTCTTAGTACATTTGAATAGCATCAAGATTCTATGTATTCCTTAGTACATTTAAACAGCATGAAGATTCTATGTATTCCTTAGTACATTTAAATAGCATGAAGATTCTATGTATTCCTAAGTAGATTTATATGACACCAAGATTCTATGTATTCCTTAGTGGATTTGTATGGCACCAAGATTCTATGTATACCTTCGGGGATTTGTATGGCACCAAGATTCTATATATTCCTTAGTACATTCATACATCATGAATATTCTGTGTATTTCTTTGTAAATTTATGCGTCATTAAGAGTGTATACATATATATATATATATATATATATATATATATATATATATATATATATATATATATATATATATATATATAATATATATATATATATATATATATATATATATATATATATATATATATATATATATATGTATATATATATATATATATATATATATATATATATATATATATATATATATATATATATATATATTTCTTGGTACATTTATATGGCATCATGATTCTATTTTCCTTACTGCATTCATGAAGATTATATTCATATCCCTTTGTACATTCATGGAGCATTAAGATTCTATGTATTCCTCAGTACAATTATAGAGCAGTAAGATTCTGTGTATACCTACGTATACCTCCATTAAGATTCTATATACTCCTCAGTATATATATATATATATATATATATATATATATATATATATATATATATATATATATATATATATATATATATATATATATGTACGTGTACGTGTAGGAAGAGAGGAAAGTGATCGGTTCTCAGTGAATGTAGGTTTGCGGCAGGGGTGTGTGATGTCTCCATGGTTGTTTAATTTGTTTATGGATGGGGTTGTTAGGGAGGTGAATGCAAGAGTTTTGGAAAGAGAGGCAAGTATGAAGTCTGTTGTGGATGAGAGAGCTTGGGAAGTGAGTCAGTTGTTCGCTGATGATACAGCGCTGGTGGCTGATTCATGTGAGAAACTGCAGAAGCTGGTGACTGAGTTTGGTAAAGTGTGTGAAAGAAGAAAGTTAAGAGTAAATGTGAATAAGAGCAAGGTTATTAGGTACAGTAGGGTTGAGGGTCAAGTCAATTGGGAGGTTAGTTTGAATGGAGAAAAACTGTAGGAAGTGAAGTGTTTTAGATATCTGGGAGTGGATCTGGCTGCGGATGGAACCATGGAAGCGGAAGTGAATCATAGGGTGGGGGAGGGGGCGAAAATCTTGGGAGCCTTGAAGAATGTGTGGAAGTCGAGAACATTATCTCGGAAAGCAAAAATGGGTATATTTGAAGGAATAGTGGTTCCAACAATGTTGTATGGTTGCGAGGCGTGGGCTATGGATAGAGTTGTGCGCAGGAGGGTGGATGTGCTGGAAATGAGATGTTTGAGGACAATGTGTGGTGTGAGGTGGTTTGATCGAGTAAGTAATGTAAGGGTAAGAGAGATGTGTGGAAATAAAAAGAGCGTGGTTGAGAGAGCAGAAGAGGGTGTTTTGAAATGGTTTGGGCACATGGAGAGAATGAGTGAGGAAAGATTGACTAAGAGGATATATGTGTCGGAGGTGGAGGGAAAGAGAAGTGGGAGACCAAATTGGAGGTGGAAAGATGGAGTGAAAAAGATTTTGTGTGATGGGGGCCTGAACATGCAGGAGGGTGAAAGGAGGGCAAGGAATAGAGTGAATTGAATCGATGTGGTATACCGGGGTTGACGTGCTGTCAGTGGATTGAATCACGGCATGTGAAGCGTCTGGGGTAAACCTTGGAAAGTTGTTTGGGGCCTGGGTGTGGAAAGGGAGCTGTGGTTTCGGGCATTATTGCGTGGCAGCTAGAGACTGAGTGTGAACGAATGGGGCCTTTGTTGTCTTTTCCTAGTGCTACCTCGCTCACATGAGGGGGGGGAGGGGGATGGTATTCCATGTGTGGCGAGGTGGCGATGGGAGTGAATGGGTGCAGACAGTGTGAACTGTGTGCATGGGTATATATGTATGTGTCTGTGTATGTATATATATGTGTACATTGAGATGTATAGGTATGTATATTTGCGTGTGTGGACGTGTGTGTGTGTATACATTATGTATGGGGGTGGGTTGGGCCATTTCTTTCGTCTGTTTCCTTGCGCTACCTCGCAAACGCGGGAGACAGCGACAAAGCAAAATAAATATAAATAAATAAAATATATATATATATATATATATATATATATATATATATATATACATATATATATATATATATATATATATATATTTATTATTATTTTGCTTTGTCGCTGTCTCCCGCGTTTGCGTGTTAGCGCAAGGAAACAGACGAAAATGGCCTAACCCACCCCCACACTCATGTATATACATACACGTCCACACACGCAAATATACATACCCATACATCTCAATGTACACATATATATACATACACAGACACATACATATATACACATGCACACAATTCATGTATTTCCTTAGCATATCTATACAGTACTAAGATTCTATGTTTTTTTTTTTTTTTTTTGCTTTGTCGCTGTCTCCCGCGTTTGCGAGATAACGCAAGGAAACAGACGAAAGAAATTGCCCAACCCACCCCCATACACATGTATATACATACGTCCACACACGCAAATATACATACCTACACAGCTTTCCATGGTTTACCCCAGACGCCTCACATGCCCTGATTCAATCCACCGACAGATTCTATGTATTTCCTTATATTTATGCAGCATTAGGATTCTGTGCATTTCTTACGACATTTAGAGTATACACATTAAGTATACATGGCTCTGATGTATCATACATACGCTGATGCCCCGCAATAGATAACATTAACTCGTTGCAAGTACATAAATGGTACTCACATGAGTACATTTTCAAATTCAGTAAGAATACACCGAAGGCTCTCAAGAATATTATAGTACATTATTGAAGAGCTGTTTGACAGCCCCTGAGAGCACGCAGGCATGGTCCTCAATAGTTCACTGATGGCTCAAAAGAGTAAAATGTTTGTAACATGAATCTTACTTCACTAGAGTGTTTAGTAAAATGTCATTATACCACCCACTAAATACAAAGACTTAGCACCTAAGCTTTTAAGCATGGAAGATGAAAACAACCATTAATGGTAAGCTCTTGCATGAGATTTTTACAAAATGATATATTCTTACGTTCACCTCTGTGAAGAAGGGGAAAGATTCCACTACGAACCTCACTAAGCTGGTCCGCAGCTCCACTGCCTCCTCCCTTATTTTGAGTGACTTCCACGTTCATCCACTTTCATGCATAGTGAGGCAACTTTACATACATGTTCATCAGTGCTTGAGCATCACATTAAAAAAAAAAAAAAGTTGTTCACTCGTGATCTACAACATTAGTTGACTCAAAGACAAGCTTTATCAAATGGAGATTTATACACCTCCGTGGTTTAGCGGTTAGCGTTCCTGACGCATTCACGGGCGGCCCAGGGTCGAGCGCAATGGTGAATTATGGCAGTCGGTTTACAATCAATCTAGCTGTTCGTTCACCCCTATAGGTTAGGTTAGTCAATATAATGAGTACCTAGCTCAGGCTAGGATTTACACACACACACACACACACACACACACACACACACATATATATATATATATATATATATATATATATATATATATATATATATATATATATATATTTTTTTTTTTTTTTTTCTTTTTTTTGCTTTGTCGCTGTCTCCCGCGTTTGCGAGGTAGCGCAAGGATACAGACGAAAGAAATGGCCCAACCCACCCCCATACACATGTATATACATACGTCCACACACGCAAATATACATACCTACACAGCTTTCCATGGTTCACCCCAGACGCTGATTCAATCCACTGACAGCACGTCAACCCGGTATACTACATCGATCCAGTTCACTCTATTCCTTGCCCTCCTTTCACCCTCCTGCATGTTCAGGCACCGATCACACAAAATCTTTTTCACTCCATCTTTCCACCTCCAATTTGGTCTCCCACTTCTCCTCGTTCCCTCCACCTCCGACACATATATCCTCTTGGTCAATCTTTCCTCACTCATTCTCTCCATGTGCCCACACCATTTCAAAACACCCTCTTCTGCTCTCTCAACCACGCTCTTTTTATTTCCACACATCTCTCTTACCCTTACGTTACTTACTTGATCAAACCACCTCACACCACACATTGTCCTCAAACATCTCATTTCCAGCACATCCATCCTCCTGCGCACAACTCTATCCATAGCCCACGCCTCGCAACCATACAACATTGTTGGAACCACTATTCCTTCAAACATACCCATTTGTATATATATATATATATATATATATATATATATATATATATATATATATATATATACATATATATATATATTCCTATGAAAGTGCACTTGGGAACTTATCGTGTTTCATTTTCCCCGTGGACTCAGAAATATACTTGATCACACGCAAAATTGTGATCCTTTCTAATATATATATATATATATATATATATATATATATATATATATATATATATATATATATTCCAACGTAAATGAATGTGGAGGTAAATAAGATGGTGGAGTTTATGTGTGTCTATATGATATGCAGTCGACAGACGGCAATGGTTCACAGCAGGAGTGTTGGAGCAACAACGGCATTCGTCGCGGCCCGGCAGTTCGTATGTCATTTTGAAATTCAAATCTAATTATCATACCATACATGCATACCTGACTGCTATAACTGCACGAATATAACGCGTCTCAATAACACCAAAATGAATTGTAATAATTGTAAGAGCGGCAACGTAGTTGCTAGGTTATTACAATGCACTTTGACATTTCTCAACGAACAGTACAAACGTAACTTCCAGTGATTTCCCTCAACCAGATGAGTGAGAGGAAAGAAAAATCGAATAATGAGAGGTAGGCACAAAGGTTAGAAAAACTTTTCACCCATTCTCTCGCTATAATCCTCTTTCTACGTAAGAGCCAACATCGAGGCGAAAACGTTTCAGACAAAAACTACCAAGCGGTGCCACATCATCACTGCTATTCTCTATTAGTGCTGAAAAGAAGTTATATGGAAAAGCTTGGAGGCCTTTCACTTTAAATACATTAATCATTACATTCATTCTAACATGAAACAAAATTAATTATTCTGGATGGGGGGAAAAAATTAAAGTGGTTAACGTGCAGAGTGCAAGTGGTGGCAACATCGCGCCCAGTATGGAGAGGTCGAGTTGGATAAGATTTGTTTTCTGGGAAATCCTTCGTGCTCCGCGTTATCTCACGACACCAGTCATTTGTTACATAGCAAATAACATAAGAATATTGGATATCATAGAGGATCTACTATCCCATACGAGTAAGATCCTATGTACGCCCATTCATTAATTATTAAATATTAATCAAAACTTTAAGAAAACTATATTTACATGGTCTAATGAGGCATAGAGTGGAGTGTTGTTTTGACAAGACTGAAGGGACTCGCCACTGACGTCACACTGACTGGGTGGCAGGTGACAGCCTGTGACCACACAGGGGCTAGCCTGAAAATAAGAGTTTGGTGGCCCAACCTACGCTTGCACCTGCAGTATTAATACCTGACACCCACACTCGATGTCCGGCGGTGGCAACTCAAAAGCTGTCGCTGCAATCATAGATAACCCGACTATTTCCAACAGAGGCACTGCTCTTATGGACTTTATCCTCAAGTCCAACAGCTTGGAGGGAGGTCAGAAGTTTGCACCATTCGGCTTCGACGTCTTTCATTCCCTTTGAAAGTAGCTACCCTTCCTGGCCTCGCCGCAACGACCCTAAGTACCCGGGTATCACCGCAGGAAGGGAGAGGAAGCCTGGCTCTCGTAGGATAACAAGCCCAACCTCCTAGGCCCAGTGCTTAGGTCCCTCACCACAGGCGGGCCGCCCTAGAACATAGGGCCCGCACCTCCTGAGTTGTAGGGAGATTTAATCTCAAACCACAACAACGCAGGAAGGCAGTCGACTCACCAATAGACTAAGTGTACCACCCCAGCGCCTGAAGTCGGTGATGTGACTCGAGCCGCCCTTTGAGAGTCTTCTCCGTCAGTAGATATCCCCAACGTGGCTCCTGACGTTTCATCTTCCTAGCAGGTTTTCACTGTGGTGCCTCATCTCCGACGTCCACCTTCGACAGGACTCCCGTGGGACATCGCCTCCCGACCGTCACGAGCAGGAGCATCTCCAACAACAATGGACCTACGGCCATGACCGCGGCACTCCTCCAACCCTACTAGCCTCTTGCAACCCGATTACAAACCAGCTTTCGAGTTTCCGTGCCCTCTTTCAGTTACACCACTCCAATAATCCAATCAGAACACTCGCTGAAGACACAATAATTACAGTGATAGTGCCACACACACACACACACATACACACACACACACACACACATATGGGTATGTTTGAAGGAATAGTGGTTCCAACAATGTTGTATGGTTGCGAGGCGTGGGCTATGGATAGAGTTGTGCGCAGGAGGATGGATGTGCTGGAAATGAGATGTTTGAGGACAATGTGTGGTGTGAGGTAGTTTGATCGAGTGAGTAACGTAAGGGTAAGAGAGATGTGTGGAAATAAAAAGAGCGTGGTTGAGAGAGCAGAAGAGGGTGTTTTGAAGTGGTTTGGGCACATGGAGAGGATGAGTGAGGAAAGATTGACCAAGAGGATATATGTGTCGGAGGTGGAGGGAACAAGGAGAAGAGGGAGACCAAATTGGAGGTGGAAAGATGGAGTGAAAAAGATTTTGTGTGATCGGGGCCTGAACATGCAGGAGGGTGAAAGGAGGGCAAGGAATAGAGTGAATTGGAGCGATGTGGTATACCGGGGTTGACGTGCTGTCAGTGGATTGAAGCAAGGCATGTGAAGCGTCTGGGGTAAACCATGGAAAGCTGTGTAGGTATGTATTTTTGCGTGTGTGGACGTATGTATATACATGTGTATGGGGGGGGGGGGGGCATTTCTTTCGTCTGTTTCCTTGCGCTACCTCGCAAACGCGGGAGACAGCGACCAAGTATAATAATAATAATAAATATATATATATATATATATCTTTTTCTTTTCTTTCAAACTATTCGCCATTTCCCGCATTAGCGAGGTAGCGTTAAGAACAGAGGACTGGGCCTTTGAGGGAATACCCTCACCTGGCCCAATTCTCTGTTCCTTCTTTTGGAAAATTAAAAAAAAAACGAGAGGGGAGGATTTCCAGCCCCCCGCTCCCTCCCCTTTTAGTCGCCTTCTACGACACGCAGGGAATACGTGGGAAGTATTCTTAATCCCCTATCCCCAGGGATAATATATATATATATATATATATATATATATATATATATATATATATATATATAGAGAGAGAGAGAGAGAGAGAGAGAGAGAGAGACAGACAGACAGATTTTTGCTTTGGCTTTGTTGTCATGAACTTAGTCACCCTTTTCTGTAATTAATGTACCAATTAACTGGGTAACATCTGGCTTGCTTTTGATATAACTGTAAAACTCCTTAAAGATTCTTTTGCCATTTTCATCAATATACGTTTAACATTGACGTTTACTCTGTCGTATAACTTTACGCAAACATACATAACTTACTCTATCATGTTGCTTAAAGGTCTCTGAGCTTCATATGAGTTACTTTCTTAAAGGTAGTATTTCTATTTGATTGTTCCACCACCTTGCTTCGTTATAGAAACAAGACAGTATACTACACACTGACACATATGTTCTCTCTACTGCTGTGAAGGTTTTATTGAGTTTTTTCCCAAGCTACGTTCATGTCATTTACATTGACCATATCTTCCCAGGTTTGTCTGTCAAGAGCAATGCAAAGATCATCAAAAATTGCATGTTTAAAGTTGAGTATATATATATGTGTGTGTGTGTGTGTGTGTGTGTGTGTGTGTGTGTCAGAGGTGGAGGGAACGAGCAGTGGGAGACCAAATTGGAGGTGGAAAGATGGAGTGAAAAAGATTTTGAGCGATCGGGGCCTGAACATGCAGGAGGGTGAAAGGCATGCAAGGAATATAGGGAATTGGAACGATGTGGTATACCGGGGTCGATGTGCTGTCAATGGATTGAACCAGGTATGTGAAGCGTCTGGGGTAAACCATGGAAAGTTTTGTGCGTCCTGGATGTGGAAAGGGAGCTGTGGTTTCGGTGCATTATACATGACAGCTAGAGACTGAGTGCGAACGAATGTGGCCTTTGTTGTCTTTTCCTAGCGCTATTCGCGCGCATGCGGGGGGGGGGGGGAGGGGGTTGCCATTATAAACAAGTTCAACTGTCATTTTCTTACAAAGTTATCTTTTTTAATTTCCACAAAAAAAAAAAGAAATGAACTTGACATTCTAAACGGCTACAACCTCTCCCAGTACACAAGTGGGTGAGAGATTCACTCTTAGTTGATAATGATCTTAGTCGTTGTACAGATGGACAAGACGATGCGAGCAAAAAATTAGTCACTTATGGCAACTTTTCGTTTCGTCATGCGCTCTTTTTAACTCTTTGACCTTCACTGAAACGTTCTGGGCGGGGGAGAGCAAATCGTTTTGTTGCACACTCTGCAACCACGTACCCATTGAGAGGACCGGTTGCAATAGCAAACACTCATTCAGAAGGTGAACATCATCTAGTAAGGTCGTGATCATCGACTCTACCTACGCTCTCGTGAATCTACAGTAAGTACACATTACGTCTACTGAAGTGTTACCGAAACTCCACATAAACGTTTGGTATAATTCGAAACATAGTAGTTTAGTTCTCGCATATAATGGTGAGTCGACCAATGCCTATTCTAGTTTTGTTAAGAATATATCGAGTTCATGAGTTTTTATTTTATCGTGTTTGTGCAGAAGGGGGAGTTCTAACTTGATTCTCATAAATATCGTCTGATAACCTGAAAGCAGGAAAAACTTGGTTCGATATTAGTTAAGAGAAGAAATGGGTGGATTTTTTTTTAACCCCTACCCCAACCTAACCTAACCTAACCTACGGTTAAATGAAAATGGGAAAGGGGGAAATGAAGTAGATTGGACATTGGTCTTACCTGAATTACCCATGGTGAAGTTTATATACTGGACATGGTTTAAAGAAGCGTTTGAGTGATGTTACAGAGACTTTGTGAATATGATCCATCGCAGTGAATGCTAAAGTATTAATAATGATAATCACGTATTACAGCGTGCCACTTCTACTCACAGCCCTCTTTATTTTCGTTACGAAAACTTTAAATTATGCTGGCAGATGTTTGTTATACACAACACTGCCCTTCATCTTCACTGTTGCCTTTGATATGTGTCTGTTGGGAGTTGCTCTTTCAGGCTTGTCCTTAGTGCAAAAATACCCGAACGTGTTGCCTTACGCGCATTTGCTCAGGTCTGCCAACCCCAGAGGGATGTTCCTATACTGGCGCAAGATGCTACATCCCTATTGGGTTTTGTCATGATGTGTGTTACCAAGGTGGCGTAGATCTTGGCGCCAAATCCAGAAGGTACAAATCTGGGCACCGTGTCAATTCCGTAAGGGATAAAGCAGAAGGTGCAGCTAATATAGATGCTATACAGGGGTGTGGTTTGTTGAACCTTGAAGGGTGAGCTATGTAGCTCGTTACGTCTCGCAGGATTAATAGGAAAATAAGATCTAGAGTGTTAGAAAAAGGTCGTGATGTTATGGTAACATTTTCCCTTCAGATCAATTGAGAGTGGGAGATACATTGGAGAGTCAAGCTGAAACGTTACTCAAGATTTCTGGAAAACACGAAACATTCAGATAAATTTGGTATATCGTGGGAAATAAGCCTTGCTCCACACGGCGGCCTTGGTAGTTGCCAGGTAGCACAGCGGGTAATGATTCGCGTCTTTCATATTCATGTATTTTTGTGTTGTTTTGCTTTTCCAAACTCAGATGTACTCATAGGTCTCACAATACGTAGATATTGATATGTAATTGATATATCCCTTGGTCCAAAGTTTTAAGAAAGTAATTCAAAGCCAACCTTATAAGAAAACTTAAAAGTAAGTGCAGTTTGTGATTCTTGACGATTTGTTTGATTTTAGTTATTTCCAGAAATATGTAAACAATCCAAATGAAAAATCTTTCTCTTAATCACAGTCTAAATGAAATAATGATAATTAACACACACACACACACACTTTACCAAGCACATCCTAAAAGATATCAAGATAAAACGTTATCAAATCCACGTACATTAGACATTACCTTATCAGAATCAAACGAACGTAGTTTGATACTACACTACGTTACACATCTGTTACAGTCATCGCCCCTATTTACCTATGAATGTTTTAGTTAACCATTCTATCATTCCGTTTTCTTTGAGAAATTGTATAGAAACAAAGATGGCCATGGCTAGAGCTCTTTCATGAATGGCCGTAAGAGGAAGATAATGCAAAGCTGTTGAGTTATCTGTTTTAATGGGCCTATGGGCTGATTATACACCCTTTTAATGTGTAAGGGTAAGGGCAGAACGTAACATGGGGGGCCGTCCGGGATTGCGAGCTGTGAAAACTGCTGACTGGGATCTTGAACTGTGAAGCCTGCTGTCTGGGACTCTGAACTGTGAAACCTGCTGTCAGGGAGCTGAATATGTGGAAGTCTGCTGTTCAGGATATGAATATGTGAACAAAGTCCAGGGAGCTGAAATTGTGAAACCAAGTAATTCAAGCTGGCCGAAGTGTTGTGGTTAGTATTTTACTTTGCTCTTGAAATATATGGAGAAGGTGAGAGAACACATGCAGAAATAGGAAGAATTTCTGTCCAATCAGAAAAACTATAGAACTTTCACAAAGCTTTCACTACCTCTACTCTTTACCAAACAGTTCTCCCTGACCCTCAATTCGCACATCACCCCGACCAAGATAACCTACATCTGCCACTCTATCATCAAACACATTCAGCAAACCTTTGAAATACTCACTCCATCTCCTTCTCACTTCCTCACTACCTGTTATTACTTCCTCCATTGCCCCTTCACCGATGTTCCCATTTGTTCTTTTGTCTTACGCACGTTATTTACCTCCTTCCAAAACATCTCTTTATTATCCCTAAAGTTTAATGATACTCTCTCACCCAACTCTCATTTGCCAACTTTGTCCTTTCTTCTTGACCTCCTGCAGCTTTCTTTTATACATCCCCCAGTCATTTGTACTCCTTTCTGTAGGTATCGTCCAAACGCCTCTCTTTTATCTTTCACCAACTTTACTTCTTCATCCCACCACTCACTACCCTTTCTAATCTACCCACCTCCCACCTTTCTCATGCCACATGCATCTTTTGCGCAAGCCATCACTGCTTCCCTAAGTACATCCCATTACTCACCCACTTCCCTCACGTCATTTGCTCTCACCTTTTGCCGTTCTACACTCAATATTTCCTGGTACTTTCTCACGCAGGTGTCCTTTGCAAGCTCACTTTCACCACTCTCTTCTCCCCAACACTCTCTCTTCTTTTTTGAAAACCTCTACAACACATCACCCTCGCTTCCACAAGATAGTGGTCAGAAATCCCTCCAGTTGCCCCTCTCAGCACATTAACATCCTACAGTCTCTCTTTTACTGTCTATCAATTTACATGTAATCCAGTAATGCCCTTTGACTATCTCTCCTACTCATATACGTATACTCATGTATATCTTTTCAAACCAGGTATTCCCAATCACCAGTCTTTTTTCTGCACACAAATCCACAAGCTCTTCATTTCCATTCACAAGTGCCACATTACCTACCTTCACATCTTAATCTCTCATCACTAATACCCGGTCTCGTGCACCAAAGTTGCTGACACACACACTCAACTGCTCCCAAAACATTTGCCTTTCATGATCTTTCTTATAAACAGGTGCATAGGCACCAATAATCACCCATCTCTCTCCATCCACTTTTAGTTTTACCCTCATCAATCTAGAATTTACTTTCTTACACTCTATCACATACTCCCACAACTCCTGCTTCAGGAATAGTGCTACTCCTTCCTTAGCTATTGTCCTCTCACCAACACCTGACCTAACTACCAAGACTTTTCCAGACTATTCTTCCCCTTCATCCTTGAGCTTCGTTTCACTCAGAGCCAGGACATCCAGGTTTCTTTATTCAAACATGCTACCCATCTCTCCTTTCTTCTCAACTTGGTTACATATTCAAACGTACTATCCATCTCTCCTTTCTTCTCATCTTGGTTACATCGATACACATTCAAACACCCAAATCTGAGCTTTCGAGGAGGATGAGCACTCCTAGCTTGGCTCCTTCTGCTTCCCCTTTTAGTTGCCGCCTACAACACGCAGGGAATACGTGGGAAGTATTCTCCCCTTTATATATATATATATATATATATATATATATATATATATATATATATATATATATATATATATATATATTTTTTTTTTTTTTTTTTTTTTTTTTTTTTTGCCGCTGTCTCCCGCGTTTGCGAGGTAGCGCAAGGAAACAGACGAAAGAAATGGCCCAACCCACCCCCATACACATGTATATACATACGTCCACACACGCAAATATACATACCTACACAGCTTTCCATGGTTTACCCCAGACGCTTCACATGCCTTGATTCAATCCACTGACAGCACGTCAACCCCGGTATACCACATCGCTCCAATTCACTCTATTCCTTGCCCTCCTTTCACCCTCCTGCATGTTCAGGCCCCGATCACACAAAATCTTTTTCACTCCATCTTTCCACCTCCAATTTGGTCTCCCTCTTCTCCTCGTTCCCTCCACCTCCGACACATATATCCTCTTGGTCAATCTTTCCTCACTCATTCTCTCCATGTGCCCAAACCATTTCAAAACACCCTCTTCTGCTCTCTCAACCACGCTCTTTTTATTTCCACACATCTCTCTTACCCTTACGTTACTTACTCGATCACACCACCTCACACCACACATTGTCCTCAAACATCTCATTTCCAGCACATCCATCCTCCTGCGCACAACTCTATCCATAGCCCACGCCTCGCAACCATACAACATTGTTGGAAACACTATTCCTTCAAACATACCCATTTTTGCTTTCCGAGATAATGTTCTCGACTTCCACACATTCTTCAAGGCTCCCAGAATTTTCGCCCCCTCCCCCACCCTATGATCCACTTCCGCTTCCATGGTTCCATCCGCTGCCAGATCCACTCCCAGATATCTAAAACACTTCACTTCCTCCAGTTTTTCTCCATTCAAACTCACCTCCCAATTGACTTGACCCTCAACCCTACTGTACCTAATAACCTTGCTCTTATTCACATTTACTCTTAACTTTCTTCTTTCACACACTTTACCAAACTCAGTCCCCAGCTTCTGCAGTTTCTCACATGAATCAGCCACCAGCGCTGTATCATCAGCGAACAACAACTGACTCACTTCCCAAAAAACGAGAGGGAAGGATTTCCAGCCCACCGGTTCCTCCCCTTTTAGTCGCCTTCTACGATATATATATATATATATATATATATATATATATATATATATATATATATATATATATATATATATATATTTTTTTTTTTTTTTTTTGCTTTGTCGCTGTCTCCCGCGTTTGCGAGGTAGCGCAAGGAAACAGACGAAAGAAATGGCCCAACCCCCCCCATACACATGTATATACATACGTCCACACACGCAAATATACATACCTACACAGCTTTCCATGGTTTACCCCAGACGCTTCACATGGCCTGCTTCAATCCACTGACAGCACGTCAACCCCGGTATACCACATCGCTCCAATTCACTCTATTCCTTGCCCTCCTTTCACCCTCCTGCATGCTCAGGCCCCGATCACACAAAATCTTTTTCACTCCATCTTTCCACCTACAATTTGGTCTCCCTCTTCTCCTTGTTCCCTCCACCTCTGACACATATATCCTCTTGGTCAATCTTTCCTCACTCATCCTCTCCATGTGCCCAAACCACTTCAAAACACCCTCTTCTGCTCTCTCAACCACGCTCTTTTTATTTCCACACATCTCTCTTACCCTTACGTTACTCACTCGATCAAACCACCTCACACCACACATTGTCCTCAAACATCTCATTTCCAGCACATCCATCCTCCTGCGCACAACTCTATCCATAGCCCACGCCTCGCAACCATACAACATTGTTGGAACCACTATTCCTTCAAACATACCCATTTTTGCTTTCCGAGATAATGTTCTCGACTTCCACACATTCTTCAAGGCCCCCAGGATTTTCGCCCCCTCCCCCACCCTATGATCCACTTCCGCTTCCATGGTTCCATCCGCTGCCAGATCCACTCCCAGATATCTAAAACACTTCACTTCCTCCAGTTTTTCTCCATTCAAACTCACCTCCCAATTGACTTGACCCTCAACCCTACTGTACCTAATAACCTTGCTCTTATTCACATTTACTCTTAACTTTCTTCTTCCACACACTTTTCCAAACTCAGTCACCAGCTTCTGCAGTTTCTCACATGAATCAGCCACCAGCGCTGTATCATCAGCGAACAACAACTGACTCACTTCCCAAGCTCTCTCATCCACAACAGACTTCATACTTGCCCCTCTTTCCAAAACTCTTGAATTTACCTCCCTAACAACCCCATCCATAAACAAATTAAACAACCATGGAGACATCACACACCCCTACCGCAAACCTACATTCACTGAGAACCAATCACTTTCCTCTCTTCCTACACGTACACATGCCTTACCTCCTCGATAAAAACTTTTCACTGCTTCTAACAACTTTCCTCCCACACCATATATTCTTAATACCTTCCACAGAGCATCTCTATCAACTCTATCATATGCCTTCTCCAGATCCATAAATGCTACATACAAATCCATTTGCTTTTCTAAGTATTTCTCACATACATTCTTCAAAGCAAACACCTGATCCACACATCCTCTACCACTTCTGAAACCACACTGCTCTTCCCCAATCTGATGCTCTGTACATGCCTTCACCCTCTCAATCAATACCCTCCCATATAATTTACCAGGAATACTCAACAAACTTATACCTCTGTAATTTGAGCACTCACTCTTATCCCCTTTGCCTTTGTACAATGGCACTATGCACGCATTCCGCCAATCCTCAGGCACCTCACCATGAGTCATACATACATTAAATAACCTTACCAACCAGTCAACAATACAGTCACCCCCTTTTTTAATAAATTCCACTGCAATACCATCCAAACCTGCTGCCTTGCCGGCTTTCATCTTCCGCAAAGCTTTCACTACCTCTTCTCTGTTTACCAAATCATTTTCCCTAACCCTCTCACTTTGCACACCACCTCGACCAAAACACCCTATATCTGCCACTCTATCATCAAACACATTCAACAAACCTTCAAAATACTCACTCCATCTCCTTCTCACATCACCACTACTTGTTATCACTTCCCCACTTGCGCCCTTCACCGAAGTTCCCATTTGCTCCCTTGTCTTACGCACTTTATTTACCTCCTTCCAGAACATCTTTTTATTCTCCCTAAAATTTAATGATACTCTTTCACCCCAACTCTCATTTGCCCTTTTTTTCACCTCTTGCACCTTTCTCTTGACCTCCTGTCTCTTTCTTTTATACATCTCCCACTCAATTGCATTTTTTCCCTGCAAAAATCGTCCAAATGCCTCTCTCTTCTCTTTCACTAATACTCTTACTTCTTCATCCCACCACTCACTACCCTTTCTAATCAACCCACCTCCCACTCTTCTCATGCCACAAGCATCTTTTGCGCAATCCATCACTGATTCCCTAAATACATCCCATTCCTCCCCCACTCCCCTTACTTCCATTGTTCTCACCTTTTTCCATTCTGTACTCAGTCTCTCCTGGTACTTCCTCACACAGGTCTCCTTCTCAAGCTCACTTACTCTCACCACCCTCTTCACCCCAATATTCACTCTTCTTTTCTGAAAACCCATACAAATCTTCATCTTAGCCTCCACAAGATAATGATCAGACATCCCCCCAGTTGCACCTCTCAGCACATTAACATCCAAAAGTCTCTCTTTCGCACATACTGTGATAGAGTGTAAGAAAGTAAATTCTCGATTAATATGGGTAAAACTGAAAGTTGATGGAGAGAGGTGGGTGATTATTGGTGCATATGCACCTGGGCATGAGAAGAAAGATCAAGAGAGGCAAGTGTTTTGGGAGCAGCTGAATGAGTGTGTTAGTGGTTTTGATGCACGAGACCGGGTCATAGTGATGGGTGATTTGAATGCAAAGGTGAGTAATGTGGCAGTTGAGGGAATAATTGGTATACATGGGGTGTTCAGTGTTGTAAATGGAAATGGTGAAGAGCTTGTAGATTTATGTGCTGAAAAAGGACTGATGATTGGGAATACCTGGTTTAAAAAGCGAGATATACATAAGTATACTTATGTAAGTAGGAGAGATGGCCAGAGAGCGTTATTGGATTTTATATATATATATATATATATATATATATATATATATATATATATATATATATATATATATATATATATTTATATATATATATATATATTTTCATATTTATTATACTTTGTCGCTGTCGCCCGCGTTAGCGAGGTAGCACAAGGAAACAGACGAAGGAATGGCCCAGCCCACCTACATACACATGTATATAAATATACGTCCACACACGCACATATACATACCTATACATCTCAACGTATATATATATATATATATATATATATATATATATATATATATATATATATACACACACATAGACATATACATTTACACACATGTACATAATTCATACTGTCCGCCCTTATTCATTCCCGTCGCCACCCCGCCATACATGAAATGAAAACCCCCCTTCCCCTGCATGTGCGCGATGTAGCGCTAGGAAAAGACAACAAAGGCCACATTCGTTCACATTCAGTCTCTAGTTGTCATGTATGATGCACCGAAACCACAGCTCCCTTTCTACATCCAGGACCCACAAAACTTTCCATGGTTTATCCCAGACGCTTCACATGCCCTGGTTCAATCCACTGACAGCACGTCGACCTCGGTATACCACATCGTTCCAATTCACTCTATTCCTTGCACGCCTTTCACCCTCCTGCATGTTCAGGCCCCGATCACTCAAAATCTTTTTCACTCCATCTTTCCACCTCCAATTTGGTCTCATACTTCTAGTTTCCTCCACTATTGACACATATATCCTCTTTGTCAATCTTTCCTCACTCATTCTCTCCATGTGACCAAACCATTTCAAAACACCCTCCTCTACTCTCTCAACCACACTCTTTTTATTACCACACATCTCTCTTACCCTTTCATTACTTACAAACCACCTCCCACCACATATTGTCCTCATTTCATTTCCAGCACATCCACCCTCCTCCGCACAACTCTATCTATAGCCCACGCCTCACAACCATATAACATTGTTGGAACCACTATTCCTTCAAACATACCCAATTTTGCCTTCAAAGATAACGTTCTCGACTTCCACACATTTTTCAATGCTCCCAGAACTTTCGTCCCCTCCCCCACCCTATGATTCACTTCCGCTTCCATCCTCCCAATTGACTTGTCCCTCAACCCTACTGTACCTAATTACCTTGCTCTTATTCAAATTTACTCTCAGCTTTCTTCTTTCACACACTTTACCAAACTCAGTTACCAGCTTCTGCAGTTTCTCACCCGAATCAGCCACCAGCGCTGTATCATCAGCGAACAACAACTGACTTCCCAAGCTCTCTCGTCCAAAATAGACTGCATACTTGCCCCTCTTTCCAAAACTCTTGCATTCACCTCCCTAACAACCCCATCCATAAACAAATTAAACAACCATGGAGACATCACGCACCCCTGCCGTAAACCAACATTCACAGAGAACCAATCACTTTTCTCTCTTCCTACACGGACACATGCATTACATCATAGATAAAAACTTTTCGCTGTATGTATATATGTATATATATTACCCTGGAGGTAGGGGAGAAAGGATACTTCCCACGCATTCCCCGCGTGTCGTAGAAGGCGGCTAAAGGGGGTGGGAGCAGGGGGCTAGAAACCCTCCCCTTCTTGTATTTTAACTTTGTAAAAGGGGAAACAGAAGGAGCCAGGTTCATAAAGACAAATGACAACCCATTTCTCATTGCCCATTTATGTTTTTATCCACAACAATCTGGAATTCATATACATTATTTCATATGCGCCCACAACTCCTGCTTCAGGAGAAGTGTTACTACTTCCGTAGCTTTCGTCCTCAAAACCCCTGATATTTCCACTCCATTCTTCCCCTTTACCCTTGAGCTTTGTTTTACACAAAGCCACAACATCCAGATTTCTTTCCTCAAACGTACTACCTTTCTTCTCATCTTAGTTACATTCACACACATTCAGACAGCCAAAATTGTGCCTTTCAGGGAGATGGTTCCTTCTTCAGTTCCATCTTTTCAGAAACTGAAATACAAGAAGGGGAGGGTTTCCAGCTCTGTGCCCCCGCCCCCTTCAGTCGCCTTTTACGACTCGCACGAAATACGGAGGTAAAATTCTCTCTCCCCTACCAAAGGTATATATTTATTTATTTTTTATTATACTTTGTCGCTGTCTCCCGCGTTAGCGAGGTAGAGCAAGGAAACAGACGAAAGAATGGTCCAACACACCCACATACACATGTATATACATACACGTCCAGACACGCACATATACATACCTATACATCTCAACGTATACATATATATACACACAGAGACATATACATATAAACACATGTACATAATTCGTACTGTCTGCCCTTATTCATTCCCGTCGCCTCCCAGCCACACATGAAATGAAAACCCCCTCCCCCTGCATGTGCGCGAGGTAGCGCTAGGAAAAGACAACAAAGGCCACATTTGTTCACACTCAGTCTCTAGCTGTCATGTATATATATAGCTGTCATATATATATATATATATATATATATATATATATATATATATATATATATATATATATATATATATATAAATAACCTTCAGTTTTCATAAGGATCAAAACTGAGGAAGTTTTACGATGTTTTTAATAATTGATTTCTATTCTTTTTCCAGTCTCTTAACATCGGTGCTAATTTGTGTCGAGAGAGTCAACACCACCATGAAATGACTGTACACCTGGTGTATAGGCCATCGTCAGTCTCCATGAACCGCTGACGTAACTGTATAAGGATCAACAACAAGCCAAGTTCATCGGCAGTGCCTTGTTCAAGCCAAGTTCATCGGCAGTGCCTTGTTCAAGCCAAGTTCATCGGCAGTGCCTTGTTCAAGCTAAGTTCATCGGCAGTGCCTTGTTCAAGCCAGGTTCATCGGCAGTGCCTTGTGCAAGCCAGGTTCATCGGCAGTGCCTTGTTCAAGCCAAGTTCATCGGCAGTGCCTTGTTCAAGACAGGTTCATCGGCAGTGCCTTGTGCAAGACAGGTTCATCAGCAGTGCCTTGTTTATGGGAAATATAGAACTGTTAGTCTTTCGACTGATAAAAGAATAGATTATTTGAATCAATCCTAGGCCTTAAACTATCAAGTTTCTGGGTTTGAGTAAGTAAAAGCCATACCATAAGATGTCGCACCCAGCCAGCGATGGGGTCCTCTCCATCCCAGCACTCGGTCGGCCTTTTCACCTTGGGGCGCTTTATGATTGTAGAAATGAGAAACTCATCTCCGGAATAACACTATGGGACAAAGAAACACTGGACCACAAACGTGTGCAGAAGTTCGAGACTGCTGACTTTGAGGTTATTGCCTCTGACTCTCTAGAAGACAAAGCCTCGGCTCTTGATGTAAATGCTAGCATGAAACTAAGTTTCCTTGGAGGTCTCTTACAAGTATCTGGGTCTGCCAAATATCTTGACAACAGAAGGTCATCCAACCATCAGGAGAGGGTTACTTTACAGTACAAGTGCACCACAAAGTCCGAGACGTTGACGATGCAGCAAATGGGAGAAGGTAAAATTCAACATCCTAATATATTTGATCATGGCACAGCCACGCATGTCGTCTCTGGTATTGAGTATGGAGGACAAGCTTTTTTCGTCTTTGAAAGAGATCACACCTCGAGCTCAAGCGACAAGAATATTGATGGATCTCTCCATCTTCTGGTAAAAGCAATACCAACATTCTCCATCGATGGTGAGGGTAAACTGAATTTATCTGAGGATGATAAGAAGAAAACAGAGAGCTTCAGTTGTAAATTCTATGGGGACTTTATGCCACGGGAAAACCCTTCTTCCTTCAGAGATGCAGTGCAGCTATACAGGGAAATACCAAGCCTCATAGGTGGCAGTGACACAAATTCTATACCGGTAAAAGTTGTCATGTATCCTCTTGCATTGCTGGATAGTAAAGCCAGCAAGATGGTCCGTGAAATAAGTGCGAATCTAATTAGTAATACAGAGAATATTTTCGAAGATCTCCATGAGGTTAATGTGAAATGTAATGATATGAGTAATTCCCAAGCTGTCAAGAAATTCGGTGTATTCCAGAAAGACATATCTACATTCAAACGACTGATTGCCACATATAAACTTGAGTTCCAAAGAAGACTGTCTACATTGCTTCCTGTCATCAGAGGTGGTGGTGCCGAGGAATCGGACCTAGCTGCTATTCTGAGAGATAAGGAGTCATCTCCGTACAGTCAGCAGGCATTACACCTTTGGATACAAAGTAAAGAGAAACAATTGAAGATTCTGACTAAGCTTGCCAGTGAACTCTCAGCCATCAAGTTTCTCTCTCAACCAGGTGACTTAGAATCAACACATCTAAGCTTGGAAAATGATTGCACTCTTTGTTTAGCAATTCTTATTCCGCAGACCTGCTCGCACCTAAAGAAAATGGCAAAATACATAGACAAAGAGGACATTATGAATGAAAGTTATGCAGAGGAACTGCAGCTCCTGGATCCTCTGATGTATAGGAACAATGGCGACCGGTCCATGACAGAGACAACCAGGCTGTTTAGGAAATTTTTCGAGTCCAATACAGATAGGAAAGGAACTGCATTTGTAGTTAGCGGAGACTTTTCAAGATCAGAGGAATTTCAAGCACAGATTCGATGTTACAAGCACGGACGTCTTGTTGTCCCTGATTATGCACTTCCCTCTGAGCCAGGAACCCCTTTAGCTGATGAAAAGGAAAGGACTCACGACAGCGTAACAATTCAGTGGACGAAACCAACATATGGTGTTTCAAGTGTCCGTCAGTATGAAATACTCTGCCAAAAGACCGGTGAAAACGAGAGCCCACTCAAAGTTAGGACTGATTCGGATTCTGTCAAATTCATCATTTCAAATCTCTGTGCTAACAGCAAGTACCAGGTGAGTGTGCGGGCCTGTTGTGAGGTCGGGCTGGGTCCCAGCAGTAACACTAGCTTAAATGTGTCGACTAAGCCAACCAGTCCTCCTGGTAAGCCGAAGGTGAGCCAGACCTCACCAACAACTGTGGCAATACAGTGGACAAAGCCAACGTGCATTGGTTCTAGGTGTAGTATACAAAAGTATATAATCAAACAACAGGGCAATGCTGGGAAGTGGACATCTGCAACGGAAACACATTCAGGAGATGAACTTTCTTGTACGATGAAAGTGCTTCCAAACTCCAAACACACATTCAGGATCATAGCTTATTGTGGCACGGCAGGATACAGTGTCGCAAGCGAACCCACTGACATCATTGTAAAAGCAGAACCCTCTGAAATCTTGAAGGAGAAGTTATGTGCAGAATCATCAATATTGGAAGTCGGGTGTCCAAATGTTTACAAGCCAGATCTGAAATTGATATACAGCAGAGATAATCATATGCTTCAAAAGTGTGAATTTGGAGTAAATAGAAATGTTGAGGAGAAGGTCATTATGGTCGTAGGGTCAACTGGCTCAGGTAAGACCACTCTCATCAACGGCATGATTAACTACATTTTTGGAGTTAAGTGGAAGGACTCTATCCGGTTCAAGTTAATATCTGAACCCACAGAGCAGAACCAGTCCAGGAGCCAAACTAAACTAATCACCTCCTACACCATCCATCATCGAGAGAATTTCACGGTTCCCTATACATTAACCATCATTGATACTCCAGGTTTTGGCGACACGTCTGGGGTGATGCGCGACAGAGAAATCACTGAACAGATACGCAGTTTCTTCTCTACTGGAGGTATGTGCGGTATTGACCACATTGATGCTGTTGGGTTCGTGGTTCAGTCCTCACTTCCTCGTCTCACGCCAACACAGACATATATTTTTGACCAGATCCTTTCTTTGTTTGGCAAAGACATTAAAGATAACATCCTCCTCTTGCTAACATTTGCCGATGGTCAGAATCCACAAGTACTCAGTGGAATACACGAGTCAGGTATGCCATACAAAAAATATATGAAGTTCAACAACTCCGCATTATTTGCTAAGAAAAGTTTGACTGATGGCAACAAAACTTTGGGGGATGACAGTGACTGTGACGAAGAAGAAAGTGTCTTTGATGAAATGTTCTGGAAGATGGGAGAAAAGAGTTACAAAGACCTCTTGCGTCAGCTGAATATGTTTGGAAGTAAAAGTCTCACACTAACGAAAGATGTTTTAAATGAAAGGCATCAACTGCAAGTTTACATCGCAGGAATACAAAGAGACATACAGGTTGGTCTCGTTACTCTGGAAAAACTACAGACGGAGGTGCAAGTTTTGAAAATTCATCAAGCTGACATTGACAAAAACAAAGCCTTTACGTATACCGTAGACGAGGAAATTACTGAAATGGTTACAATCCCAGCTGGTCAGTACATAACAAACTGTCTTCAGTGTAACCGCACCTGCCATGAAAACTGTGCAATTCGTGAAGATGAAAATAAGAGTGGTTGCTGGGCAATCAGAAATGATTATTGTTGCATATGCCCATCGAAGTGTCATTGGTCGGTGCACAAGAACTTCCCTAAAAAGTATGTTGTGAAGATAGTGACAGTAACCAAGACAGCAGATGACCTAAAGAAACGCTACCAGGAAGCCACAGAGAAGAAACTCTCAGCAGAAAATCTCATCATCAAAGTTCAAGACGAGTTTGAAGCGGTGCAACTAAAAGTGCTGGGGATGACAGAGGCGGTGAGAAAATCTCTGCAACGTCTGCAGGAAATAGCTCTCAAGCCAAATCCATTGTCAACACTGGAGTACATCGACCTCATGATCGACTCTGAACAGACACAAGCACGGCCAGGCTGGCAAGCAAGGGTCCAGCAACTTAGAAATGTTAGAAAGGAAACAGAATACATGCAAGACATTGCCAGGCAAGGATTTGATCCATTTATTGAATACAGAAAGAAAATTGGTATGGAGAAAAAATCAAAAAAGAACGGCTATTGGAGTCGGGCAGGAGAGTTCATTAAAAACATCTTTCAGTGAAAGATTTGGGGGCATAAATTTCATTAAGTTCATGATCTTGTGAAAGCGAAAGAACAAAATTCCATGTAATACGAACATTATTGGTCAATAAATGGTTACATTAAAAAATGAAACCAATATAAGACACTATACATTACATAGTACATGATTATATATATATATATATATATATATATATATATATATATATATATATATATATATATATATATATATATATATATATATATATATATATATATATATATTCTTTCTTTTTCTTTTAAACTATTCGCCATTTCCCGCGTTAGCGAGGTAGCATTAAGAACAGAGGACTGGGCCTTTGAGGGAATACCCTCACCTGGCCCAATTCTCTGTTCCTTCTTTTGGAAAAAAAAAAAAAAAAAAAAAGGCGACTAAAAGGGGAGGGAGCGGGGGCTGGAAATCCTCCCCTCTCGTTTTATATATATATATATATATATATATATATATATATATATATATATATATATATATATATATATATATATATATATATATATATATATATATATATATATATATATATATATATATATATATATATATATTATCCCTGGGGATAGGGGAGAAAGAATACTTCCCACGTATTCCCTGCGTGTCGTAGAAGGCGACTAAAAGGGGAGGGAGCGGGGGGCTGGAAATCCTTCCCTCTTGTTTTGTTTTTTTTTAATTTTCCAAAAGAAGGAACAGAGAAGGGGGCCAGGTGAGGATATTCCCTCAAAGGCCCAGTCCTCTGTTCTTAACGCTACCTTGCTAACGCGGGAAATGGCGAATAGTTTGAAAGAAAAAAAATATATATATATATATATATATATATATATATATATATATATATATATATATATATATATATATATATATATGGGAGCGGGGGGCTAGAAATCCTCCCCACTCGTTTTTTTTTTTAATTTTCCAGAAGAAGGAACAGAGAAAGGGGCCAGGTGAGGATATTCCCTCAAAGGCCCAGTCCTCTGTTCTTAACGCTACCTCACTATATATATATATATATATATATATATATATATATATATATATATATTTTTTTTTTTTTTTTTTTTTTTTTTTTTTTTTTTTTTTGTCGCTGTCTCCCGCGTTTGCGAGGTAGCGCAAGGAAACAGACGAAAGAAATGGCCCAACCCCCCCCCCCCCCATACACATGTACATACGTCCACACACGCAAATATACATACCTACACAGCTTTCCATGGTTTACCCCAGACGCTTCACATGCCTTGATTCAATCCACTGACAGCACGTCAACCCCTGTATACCACATCGCTCCAATTCACTCTATTCCTTGCCCTCCTTTCACCCTCCTGCATGTTCAGGCCCCGATCACACAAAATCTTTTTCACTCCATCTTTCCACCTCCAATTTGGTCTCCCTCTTCTCCTCGTTCCCTCCACCTCCGACACATATATCCTCTTGGTCAATCTTTCCTCACTCATTCTCTCCATGTGCCCAAACCATTTCAAAACACCCTCTTCTGCTCTCTCAACCACGCTCTTTTTATTTCCACACATCTCTCTTACCCTTACGTTACTCACTCGCTCAAACCACCTCACACCACACATTGTCCTCAAACATCTCATTTCCAGCACATCCATCCTCCTGCGCACATCTCTATCCACAGCCCACGCCTCGCAACCATACAACATTGTTGGAACCACTATTCCTTCAAACATACCCACTTTTGCTTTCCGAGATAATGTTCTCGACTTCCACACATTTTTCAAGGCTCCCAAAATTTTCGCCCCCTCCCCCACCCTATGATCCACTTCCGCTTCCATGGTTCCATCCGCTGACAGATCCACTCCCAGATATCTAAAACACTTCACTTCCTCCAGTTTTTCTCCATTCAAACTCACCTCCCAATTGACTTGACCCTCACCCCTACTGTACCTAATAACCTTGCTCTTATTCACATTTACTCTTAACTTTCTTCTTCCACACACTTTACCAAACTCAGTCACCAGCTTCTGCAGTTTCTCACATGAATCAGCCACCAGCGCTGTATCATCAGCGAACAACAACTGACTCACTTCCCAAGCTCTCTCATCCCCAACAGACTTCATACTTGCCCCTCTTTCCAGGACTCTTGCATTTACCTCCCTAACAACCCCATCCATAAACAAATTAAACAACCATGGAGACATCACACACCCCTGCCGCAAACCTACATTCACTGAGAACCAATCACTTTCCTCTCTTCCTACACGTACACATGCCTTACATCCTCGATAAAAACTTTTCACTGCTTCTAACAACTTGCCTCCCACACCATATATTCTTAATACCTTCCACAGAGCATCTCTATCAACTCTATCATATGCCTTCTCCAGATCCATAAATGCTACATACAAATCCATTTGCTTTTCTAAGTATTTCTCACATACATTCTTCAAAGCAAACACCTGATCCACACATCCTCTACCACTTCTGAAACCGCACTGCTCTTCCCCAATCTGATGCTCTGTACATGCCTTCACCCTCTCAATCAATACCCTCCCATATAATTTACCAGGAATACTCAACAAACTTATACCTCTGTAATTTGAGCACTCACTCTTATCCCCTTTGCCTTTGTACAATGGCACTATGCACGCATTCCGCCAATCCTCAGGCACCTCACCATGAGTCATACATACATTAAATAACCTTACCAACCAGTCAACAATACAGTCACCCCCCTTTTTAATAAATTCCACTGCAATACCATTCCTAAGAGTCCACGGGGAAAATGAAAAACGATAAGTTCCCAAGTGCACTTTCTGTAATAATCACATCAGGGGAGAAACAAGAGAGAAATAACAGTCTGTTGATATACAACGAAGAGACGTAGCTAGGACGCCTTTTGGTAAACATGTGACTGTTCAAGACAGACAACGAGCGTATCATAAACTTACTATGTGGACAGGAAGGTGAATTGTTTACAATTCTTATCAACAATATAGTTATGCAATTTGTATATACCTTCACTAATGTTAAGGTTAGCATTATCCACTATATAGAAAGCGCATCCAACAACTTTTTAACAATCCCAAACATTGCCATGATTGCTTACGATGCATTTACATCAACATACATGTATGTGATTTGGTTTTCTTGATTGGGTGATTACAATGTTAGTTTCCATAATATAACCACATGTTAAAAGACTTCTATATCTAGCATTATACAATACATGTTGATTGTTAACCATTATATGTTTTTAAGACTATGAATAAAATAAGTCAAATGTTTGAATTCCTTATTCATTCAAATCCCTACATACACAGCAACAGAGGGAAAAAATTGTAAGAAGTAACCATTCCAAAAAAGTAAAGAAAAAAAAAGAAAGAACAAGATTACCACTGTTGATAAAGGGCCACTGTGTACTCTCACAGAAGCAGTGACAGTACTGTCTGAACATAGGAGAATGTAAATGGGAGAACTGAAAGAGGGAATGATTTCAGTAAGGATCTATCCCAGAGTACTTTCAGAGGTCAAATGAAACTCTTTTGCAGAAAATCAAGTCAGACATATATTTAGTCATATATGAACCGACTACTTCGGTGAGGAAAGTTTTGCCACGTGAGAGTAACTTGATCGTTGCGCTACGTATCTTATATCCCTAAAGAACAGGATTTTTGAGAGTAAATGTGAATAAGAGCAAGATCATTACGTTCAGGAGGGTTGAGGGACAACTTAACTGGTATATAAGTTAGAATGGAGAAAAATTGGAGGAAGTAAAGTGTTTTAGATATCTGGGAGTGGACTTAGCAGCGAATGGAACCATGGAAGTGGAAATTAGTCACAGGGTGGGGGAGGGGGCGAAGGTTCTGGGAGCGATGAAATATCTCTGGAAGGAGAGAACGTTATCTCGGAGAGTAAAAATGGGTATGTTTGAAGGAATAGTGGTTCTAACAATATCATATGGTTGCGAGGCATGGGATATAAATAGGGTTGTACGGAGGAGGGTGGATGTGTTGGAAATAAAATGTTTGAGGACAATATGTGGTGTGAGGTGGTTTCATCGAGTAAGTAATGAAAGGGTAAGAGAGATGTGAGGAAATAAAAGGGGCGTGGTTTAGAGAGCAGAAGAGGGTGTGCTGAAATGATTTGGACACATGGAGAGAATAAGTGAGGAAATATTGACAAGGAGAGAGGCACGCAAGGAATAGAGTGAATTGGAACGATGTGGTATACCGGGGTCGACGTGCTGTCAATGGATTGAAACAGGGCATGTGAAGCGTCTAGGGTAAACCATGGAAAGGTCTATGGGGCCTGAATGTGGATAGGGAGCTGTGATTTCGGTGAATTTCACATGACAGCTATAGACTATTTTCCTGGCGCTACCTCGCTGAAGCAGGGGGTAGCGACGTTGTTTCCTGTAGGGTGAGGTAGCATCAGGAATGGATGAAGGGAAGCAAGTATGAATATGTACAGTTGGCCACAGTCCTGGCTGGTATAGCCAGTGTTGTCAGTCCTACCATTCCGGTACATGTAAGTCCCTGGGAGGGTCGACTCGATCCGAATCATTCACAAGGGAGAGGGAGGGAGGAGAGAGGGGTCGGGCGGAGGTTGGATGACTGGGGTAAGGGAGGGGAGAGGGGTCGGGCGGGGGGAGGGGATGACTGTTGGTGGGGGTAAGGGAGGGGCAGAGGGGTCAGGGGGTTAGCAGAGGCAGAAGTGATATTACACAACGTAGCAGACATGTTATCATTCCATCACCCATGAAATCGATTACAATTACTTAGGAAGACTGTGATTACGATTACGATTACTCAGGAAGACTGTGATTACGATTACGATTCCACCCACAAAGAAATGGAATCGATTACGATTCCAAAGGTTTGTAACTGATTACGTTTACAAATTACATTGTCGGAGGAAAACAGGACCAAGCAGATGTTTCATTGGCTGATGTGACTATAAATATCAAGTATCTTCAAAATAATACCAAAACCGCAAGGATTTAGCTAGATTCCATGTAACGTGATATATATTTATATATATATATATATATATATATATATATATATATATATATATATATATATATATATATATTTTTTTTTTTTTTTTTTTTTTGCTTTGTCGCTGTCTCCCGCGTTTGCGAGGTAGCGCAAGGAAACAGACGAAAGAAATGGCCCAACCCACCCCCATACACATGTATATACATACGTCCACACACGCAAATATACATACCTACACAGCTTTCCATGGTTTACCCCAGACGCTTCACTGACAGCACGTCAACCCCGGTATACCACATCGCTCCAATTCACTCTATTCCTTGCCCTCCTTTCACCCTCCTGCATGTTCAGGCCCCGATCACACAAAATCTTTTTCACTCCATCTTTCCACCTCCAATTTGGTCTCCCTCTTCTCCTCGTTCCCTCCACCTCCGACACATATATTCTCTTGGTCAATCTTTCCTCACTCATTCTCTCCATGTGCCCGAACCATTTCAAAACACCCTCTTCTGCTCTCTCAACCACGCTCTTTTTATTTCCACACATCTCTCTTACCCTTACGTTACTTACTCGATCAAACCACCTCACACCACACATTGTCCTCAAACATCTCATTTCCAGCACATCCATCCTCCTGCACACAACTCTATCCATAGCCCACGCCTCGCAACCATATAACATTGTTGGAACCACTATTCCTTCAAACATACCCATTTTTGCTTTCCGAGATAATGTTCTCGACTTCCACACATTCTTCAAGGCTCCCAGAATTTTCGCCCCCTCCCCCACCCTATGATCCACTTCCGCTTCCATGGTTCCATCCGCTGCCAGATCCACTCCTAGATATCTAAAACACTTCACTTCCTCCAGTTTTTCTCCATTCAAACTCACCTCCCAATTGACTTGACCCTCAAGCCTACTGTACCTAATAACCTTGCTCTTATTCACATTTACTCTTAACTTTCTTCTTTCACACACTTTACCAAACTCAGTCACCAGCTTCTGCAGTTTCTCACATGAATCAGCCACCAGCACTGTATCATCAGCGAACAACAACTGACTCACTTCCCAAGCTCTCTCATCCCCAACAGACTTCATACTTGCCCCTCTTTCCAAAACTCTTGCATTCACCTCCCTAACAATCCCATCCATAAACAAATTAAACAACCATGGAGACATCACACACCCCTGCCGCAAACCTACATTCACTGAGAACCAATCACTTTCCTCTCTTCCTACACGTACACATGCCTTACATCCTCGATAAAAACTTTTCACTGCCTCTAACAACTTGCCTCCCACACCATATATTCTTAATACCTTCCACAAAGCATCTCTATCAACTCTATCATATGCCTTCTCCAGATCCATAAATGCTACATACAAATCCATTTGCTTTTCCTAAGTATTTCTCACATACATTCTTCAAAGCAAACACCTGATCCACACATCCTCTACCACTTCTGAAACCACACTGCTCTTCCCCAATCTGATGCTCTGTACATGCCTTCACCCTCTCAATCAATATCCTCCCATATAATTTACCAGGAATACTCAACAAACTTATACCTCTGTAATTTGAGCACTCACTCTTATCCCCTTTGCCTTTGTACAATGGCACTATGCACGCATTCCGCCAATCCTCAGGCACCTCACCATGAGTCATACATACATTAAATAACCTTACCAACCAGTCAACAATACAGTCACCCCCTTTTTTAATAAATTCCACTGCAATACAATCCAAACCTGCTGCCTTGCCGGCTCTCATCTTCCGCAAAGCTTTTACTACCTATTCTCTGTTTACCAAATCATTTTCCCTAACCCTCTCACTTTGCACACCACCTCGACCAAAACACCCTATATCTGCCACTCTATCATCAAACACATTCAACAAACCTTCAAAATACTGACTCCATCTCCTTCTCACATCACCACTACTTGTTATCACCTCCCCATTTGCGCCCTTCACTGAAGTTCCCATTTGCTCCCTTGTCTTACGCACTTTATTTACCTCCTTCCAGAACATCTTTTTATTCTCCCTAAAATTTAATGATACTCTCTCACTCCAACTCTCATTTGCCCTTTTTTTCACCTCTTGCACCTTTCTCTTGACCTCCTGTCTCTTTCTTTTATACATCTCCCACTCAATTTCATTTTTTCCCTGCAAAAATCGTCCAAATGCCTCTCTCTTCTCTTTCACTAATACTCTTACTTATATATATATATATATATATATATATATATATATATATATATATATATATATATATATATATATATATGCGCTATATTTTCCCACCTACAATATCTCGTTGGTTGGTCAGCTGCTGACGGACCCAACTGAACGTAATCAGTTCTCGTCCCCAGCTCTCCCGTCCTCTGCTAACAGCGTAACACTTGCATTATACACTTTTCTTGGGTACTATTCATATAATCTTTATAGTTAAGTCACACTCACAATCTTAGTATAGGCCTATATCCATTTTTTATTTTCCCTCAAATTTACCATTTTCTGTGGAGAGCATAAACATAGCTTCACAACCGGTAAGTAATAATAAGGTAATCATAATTAGGATTTCTTTTGCAGTGGAATTGATTACGATTACTTTGGCTATGGAGACAATGGAATCGATTACGATTACGATTCCTCAAAAAAAAATGGCATCGATTCCATCAATTAGGATTCCTGATTACATCAGTTCTGCAACGTAGCACTGAACGAAGGTGTAAGTAATGATTACGAGAGCAAAACAAATAACGAATTGTGTCAAGTATTATGTATTGTACGTAATTTTCTATGATCTACAACTTAGAAACATCAAAGTCTTCCTCCACCTGATTCTCTCTCTCTCTCTCTCTCTCTCTCTCTCTCTCTCTCTCTCTCTCTCTCTCTCTCTCTCTCTCTCTCTCTCTCTTTTGCCATGTTCTAAGACAGGATGACTTTCACTAAGGAGAAACTTGTCTATATAATCCTCGTAACTGTAATCTTTTTCATCTTGATCACTCATAATGACGAGCTAATTAATATGCCTGTTTACGTTGTGACCACCTCACAACACGGCACTAGTAGTAATCATATTACTATTACAACCCTCTGCATTTGTCCAATAACTTTTGCAGTGCCTCATAACTCCTAATGAGCTTCCCATGATATCCATCACAAGCTCATCATTAGGGCTCAGTCGATATAAGGGATATGTCTGGCCACCCGGGTCATTGTAACGGTGTGTTCGTTGTACGCTTTAACACTGAACCACTCAAGTGTTCCTTGGGAATAAATAGCAGTCATGAAACCAGCTCATAATCCCAATGAAAGGCAAGTTGTAAAGGAACTACAATATTTTACACACACACACACACACACACACACACACACAGACAAATCCTGATTTCCGGTTGAATGGTAACTCCGGCGCCAGCCTGGAGGCGGGGCATCGTGACGTCACAAGGATTTCACTCCACCTGCCAGAGCCAAACAGCTGTTGTGTCTAGGTGAGGACGATTTACAATTTTCCACACTAATATTGATCTTTATATTATCATCGATCGCAAAGTCACCTGACATTTTTAAAGGAACTACGAGTAATATTTTGAAATCTGCATTGAAGAAATGTTAACCCCATTTTACCCTCCGTCTTTAACCCCCCCCCCCCTCAAGCTCGAAACGCTTCGAATCAAACGAGCAAAGCTTCACTATACATGGAAATCAGCGTTTGCATTGCTAACTGTGCTAGTCAGAGCTGTGGGCAACTGTACATGTGTATGTATGTATATGTTTGTGTGTGTTTATTCATAGGTTATGTATACGTGCGTGTGTGGGCTTTCATGTATATATGTGCATATGAGTAGATGGGCCGTTCTTCGTCTGTTTCCTGGCGCTACCTCGCTGATTTGGGAAACGGCGATCAAGTATAATAGAATATATATATATATATATATATATATATATATATATATATATATATATATATCAGCCGAAGCCAAGTTCTCATTTCATCAACCAGTGCCATTGAGAGGATGAACAGCTGGTTTGACTTTGGGCCCGCTTGTGATATGGTTAGAAGCCTAACCGTTGCTTTTGTGAAGCGGTCACTACACTCTCTTGTATGACAAAGGTTTCCTGCCAGTGTTCAATATAGATTTAATGAATCTTAATTTCCTTGATTTGGACCAGTTGTATCGCGTTTTCTCTTTAATTAGTCCTGTAGATCGGCAACGGAGCGGCAGACTACGCAGCACTACCTTGTAATCATGCCGTAATGCTGGGGTAAATATGTAGTGAACATACGTATAAAACACACACACACACACACACACACACACATATACAAATCCATGAGAAACAGCTGTTAGTCGGAACTACCGTTGTCCGTGTTATTTCACTTAACTACTAAAAAATATAGCAGTCGCTATTGATGAGCGATCCGCTCACAACCGCTGCCAGCGTACGTGATGATGAGACGTGGGGTGGCGGCGGCAGTGCAGCATGAAGCAGACACTCCCGACACACCAGCGTCTTTCCACTGGGCGTAAAGGGCGTGTAGCGTCATGCAAGCAAATGTTCAGTGAACGCCACGCGGAGGCCAGAATGGAATACGCACTTGAGTATACTGACGAGGGAGACAGGTTTTGGGATAGAGCAGTATTTTGTGAAGCAAAAAAAAGACCTTATGCACCAACGGTCCCACATCTAAACGATATGTTTGGCGGGTAGGCAGTAAGAGGAGGTGTGGCTGTATCTTGCAATGCGTCAGAGGGTGTCCATGTGTGTCTGTTCCTTTGATTATATATCTTTGTATTGATCTATATGTTATATGCTTATTCGTCGTCAGTTATATCATTGGTTTATTCTAATTTATTGTATTACAGTATTCTGATATACTCTGGAAATGTTATGAGCGAGGGTGGAGGGCAAAAGGAGTGGCAGGGTTAGTGCTGGCCTGTTTGGTTGGTAGGCACGCCGGAGGTGTGGCTCAGCTGGCTGATAGTGGCGAGTGCAGATTCACCGGCCAGAAGTATATTGACGTATTACAGGAGACTCTTCAACCAACCCGCTGAAACGATGCTTTTTCCTGCAGGAAAACCTTTATATCTCGTGCAGGATAACAGCCCTCATCCATACGTGTTCAGCAATTACAGAGTGGTTTGCCCGACATCCCCATTTAACCCTTTAAACACACTCACCCAGTTCCCCTTATCTCAATCTCACCGAGCATGTTTGGGTAGCCATGATGAAATACTGGATACGGTACGTCACCGGACCCGCGACGCTGTTGTCAACCACGGCACTACAGGCGTAGGGAGCCTCTAAGAAACCGTGAGGGTTGCGATCTAACATCCGTGCTGGTTGTGGCATCCGCGCCACGCAGGTTTAATCAATGCTATCTTAGCGGCAGGAGGTGCTTTCACAAAATACTAAGCAACAAAAGACAATTAGTTTAGGAATTCATTTCTAGTATTTGGGTAATCATGCAAAACGACACAATAGCAGCACACACTTCTGACGCCACTTCAGATGCTTATCAATACGAGGAGAGTTAATATACCCTTACAGATATATAATGTTAACCACTTGTTGGAAAATATAGGCCTACACCGAAATGGAAGGTCAAGCTTCACATGTTTTGTAAAGTATTAAACTTATTTTACATATGTTTCGCTGTTTAATTGTGAAGTTAAGACATACAAATGAGTGACTTCATAAGGCTGTTCATAATATTCCAAAAATCATGAAAGAATACATGAAATATCACCAAAAAAAAATCAACATATGGCATCATAGAAACGCGGGTCTAGCAACCTCAAGCCCGAACACCCTCGTTTACCAATATTTATCGACCATGGTCTCATATTGTCTACCGCAAAATATGCACAGGTAGTCGCATTAACTACTGTACATAAAAGCTTCCTCGTGTGGGACAGCAAGTCCTCTAAGATTTCCAATATTTGTAAGTTGTATAACATCCGCAAAAAGGGTGCTAGGAAGGCAAGACCGACCAATTTCTCTGGAATCCAAACCTTCATGGGCCGAGCGTATGTGCCACTTTGCGCATTGAACTTTTTGTTAATTCTTATCCAGAATACTTTATTCATTTCGTATTGTTAGGAATATAATGAACTACTTAACAAAAATAAATGGTCTCCAAACCTATTATTTTTTTCTAAGTGCTCCTCAACTTCAATAGGGAATAGCAGAGGATATATGGCATCATTGCTTGGTGGTTGATACTGAAACGTTTTGTATATGTGACGACGTGCAAGTTAGAATGGTGAGGATTTCTCCTACTCTTGTTGGCAGGGTCTTCTCTTTGTTCTCACACATCCGGATGAGGCAAGCTCTCAGATACGTGTGTACTGTTCGTTGAGAGATGCCATATGGTCAAACTGCATTGTAATAACAGCAATTTCGCTGCAGCATGAAAACAATTACACGTAATTTTGGCGTTATCCAAACGTTTTATGTTCGTGCATTGAAAGCAGTCAGGTTGTATAGTATGATGTTTAAACTTGAATTTCAAAATGACGTACGAACTGCCGGGCCGCGACAAATGCCGTTGTTGCTCCAACACTCCTGCTGTGAATCCTTGCCTTCTGTCGACTGCATATCATATAGACACAAACTCCACTCTCGCGTTTTTTTCCACATTCATTTAGATTATATATATATGTATATATATATATATATATATATATATATATATATATATATATATATATATATATATATATATATATATATATATATTTACACGCCAATACCCGCACATATACATACATATACATATATACACGTACATATTCATACTTGCTTGCCTTCACTTATTCCTGGCGCTTCCCCGAACCTTTAGGAGACAGCATCGCTACCCCCCTGCTTCAGCGAGGTAGTGCCAAGAAAACAGACAAAAGGCCACATCCGTTCACACTCAGTCTCTAGCTGTTGTTTGTAATGCACCGAACCACAGCACCCTATCCACATCCTGGCCCCACAGACCTTTTCCCACGGTTTACCCCAGTTCAGTCCACTGACAGCATGTCAACCCCGGTATACCACATCGTTCCAATTCACTCTATTCCTTGAGCTCCTCTCACCCTCCTGTATGCTCAGGACCCGATCACTCAAATTTTTTTTCACTCCATACTTCCGCCTCCAATTTGGTTTCCCGCTTCTCTTGTTCCCTTCACCTATGACACATATATCCTCTTTGTCACTCTTTCCTCACTCATTCTCTCCATATGTTCAAACCATTTCAACACATCCTCTTCTGCTCTCTCAACCACGCTCTTTTTATTTCCATACATCTCTTATCTTTTCATTACTTACTCGATCAAACCACCTCACACAACATATTGTCCTCAAACATTTAATTTCCAACGCATCCACCCTCCTCCGGACATCCCTACCTATGGCCCATGCTTTGCAGCCATGTAATATTGTTAGATTAACTATTCTTTCAAACATATCCATTTTTGCTCTCCGCAATAAATTTCTCTCCTTCCGCACATTCTTCATCGTTCCCTAAACTTTCGCCCCTTCCCCACCCTGTGACTCACTTCCGCTTCCGAATCCATTCGAATTCTATTATTAGAAAAAAGAAGAGACAAGTGATTTTGCCAAAAGGCGTGTCGCTCACTACTACAATATCGAATGTTAGGAAAATGATTCGAGTTGAGTGTTGTCAATTGTGGCGCGTGAGGTGGGGTGACTATGTTTGTGGACTGAAATCCAGCAGCTCAACGCGCGAGGAATGAAGAAAGACGAGACAGATACCTGGGCCAAGGAAGAACAACTTGACAGCCACTGAAATGATGGGCCACTGTGCAACTGTTACTATCCCTTCCAATACCCAAGTGGGTATTACCGCTAACGTATCTCCCTTGTCGGTTGCCTCCTCCTATTTACTATATATATATATATATATATATATATATATATATATATATATATATATATATATATATATAGAGAGAGAGAGAGAGAGAGAGAGAGAGAGAGAGAGAGTAGTCGTAACTATTCACTTCGTCATGGACAATCATTATTTTTTTTTCTTCCGTTTGGCAAAACGTATGTTCAGGTTGGGAGAGGAGAACGTTTTGATACGTATCGTAACACGGTTTCCAAGAACCACCGTTGGTTGAGTGGGCGGTAAGGGGCGGGTATAAATACACGTAACGGAGTCCCTAAACGCCATTATATCGTAGGCAGCTGACTCGGGAGAAACAACCCACCATAAACTACCTGTGGCCCCTTCCATCTAAGCAGAACCTACGTGACGACCAGAGAAGCGAAGGCTTTTCCATCTCGTCATATCCAAGTAAGTGCACATTAAGATTTCTGATGAGGGACACTCCACACACATACACCATCTGAATGACTCGGACATTACAATTTAAATTTAGTGATTCGATTCCGTGTAGAATTTATTGAGGTGCTTAATTTTCGCAGTTTCATATTGAAAAGGGATGTTATTAGTATTTGTATGATCATGTTTATGCTACAGGGAAGTTCACCAACTACTTAAATTTCCATGTACCTACACATTACGACAGTGTGGGTAAGTTTAACTTCCCTGGAGGTATGAAGTTGATTTAACCGTGAACAAGTCATAAGACTAATAGACGAGTCTTCTTTGGAAGGTTTGGTTAACTAGTCCTTAAACGAGATGATAGGTCAGTTCAGAAATGCTAAGGTTATATGATAGAAAGTACAGGGAGAAGTAAACAAGGTTTGTTCATCTTTTATATATATATATATATATATATATATATATATATATATATATATATATATATATATATATATATATATATATATATAGTTTTGGTTGGAATAGGTTAGGTTAATTCTCCTCCCCCAACTAAAGTTAACCTGAGAAAAAAAAAAAAAGAAAACGTTAGTATGGGGAAACTTTAGGTGTTTGGACATTGGGTGTACATGAATTTACCGGGTGTATAAGATCAATAATTTTGTGAAGTGTATTTATTTTTCACTCGACACTTGTTTTGGGTTACGGAAGTGCTCTGAACAGTGTCATGGAGGCGAAATGTGACTGATCCATCCAAAAGATAAATTGAGTAATAATAATCAAGTGTTTGCAGCCCTGTTGCTCCTGTTTACAACACTTATAAGCTTTCTGTTTGCAGACTTATTGTTTGAATATTGATATGAAGTCAAGCTCTATTCTCTGGCTCAAAGTTTTCTGGGGATGATTCCCAGCCAATCTAAAATATTACATAACTACATTAACCCAAAATATGTTGTGGTTACTGAGCTTTATACAGCTTTTTACAACGAAAAAAAAAAAAAATGAATATCTACGGTTAGGCTATGATCATAGCCTAATGGTAGCCTAGTGAGATCCAGGGTTCGATCATGACATGTTATTATATGGAAGTGCACGTTTATATGCACTATACTCGTGTATATATATATATATATATATATATATATATATATATATATATATATATATATATATATATATATATATATATATATATATATATATCCAGTTAGGGTTAGGTTAGGTTTTGAAACACTGAAAATATCTGATACACTTATACACATACACACATACACACACTGAAATTTCCATTAACTATGCCTTATCGATAACAAGATAAAACAGTACGTTATGAAACCCACCCCTCTCGGCATTACGTAAGCCCTAACCTGCTCTGTATCCTATGAATGTGGTATAGTGTTACACTTCCTTAAACATCATAGATGCTTTATTGTAGCCTTATCTCACTAAAGAACTGTAACGACAGGCGCGAATACAGCGTCAAGCCACGGCTTGGGCACGTCTAGCCCCTAGCACTGAGGCTTATGGCCTAGACTCGAGAACACTGTGTCTCCTTTATACGAGAGACCCATAGAGCTGACGAAGGTATACGGCCCGAGGAGGGAGGAGGAGCCTGTCATCTCGGAGAATGAGGTCTATTAAGCGGTCCACCAACAAACTCAACGCCTCCACAAAGAAACAGCAACAACAACAATCAATATTCTTCCCAACACATTCCTAAGTTAGTATGCTCGGCAGGCAGTTCTCCCCACCCCGAAAACCCCACTCCCTAAGCAACAATAACCCCCTCCCCATCTTAGAGAAATCCACCACTTCCTTCCACACTACAGCAACTTGTAATCACACATCTCCCCACCTCCTCCACCCATCCAAAGCAAACATAACACCGGAGAGGAAAAAAAGAAAACGTAAACACACCGGAAATAACCCGACGAACATTAAACAACCGCCCTCACAACTCGGGTCTTATAAAACTAAAGCCCCTCTCCACCTGACTTGCACCTATCGGCGGCTACACATAACACACACTCCCAGACGATACATGCATCTTACAGTTCCTCGTCTGTGCTCAGTACACTGCCGATCCCTTAAACATGACCAACGCTGAATCAGTATATCCCAACACCCTTCATACCGATGATGGGACTACTGAAGTGAAGACACGACACCAACCTTATCTTACACACACACACACACACACACACACACACACATATATATATATATATATATATATATATATATATATATATATATATATATATATATATATATATATATATATATATTGGAAAGGATCACAATTTTGCGTGTGATCAAGTATATTCCTGAGTCCACGGGGAAAATGAAACACGATAAGTTCCCAAGTGCACTTTCGTGTACTAATCACATCATCAGGGGAGACATAAGAGAGAAATATAACAGTCAGTTGATATACAACGAAGAGACGTAGCTAGGACGCCACTTGGTTAACATGCGAGTGTCCAAGACAGACAACGAGCGTATCATAAACTTATTGTGTGGACAAGAAGGTGAATTGTTTACAAATTTTATCAACAATAAAGTTATCTAATTTGTATAGACCTTCACTAATATTAAAATTATAATTCTTTGTGTGTTTGATAATAGAAGATTCAATGATATTTCTAGTGGTACTGGAGTTACAGTTAATAACTGAGATGGCATTACTCCAGTCAATACAATGATCATAGTTTTTAACGTGATTAAACAAGGCATTTGATTCTTGTCCTGTTCTTATACTGTATTTATGTTGCTTCAGTCTAACAGAAAGATCCTTACCAGTCTGCCCAACATAAAACTTATCACAATTTCTACATGGCACTTTATAATTGCACCCAGGAGAATTTTCTGGCGAGTTCCTGATTAAGATATTCTGTTGCTAAAGGCAACATTTATATTAAAGGATTTAAGCAACATGGGAAGTTAAGTAAAATTATTTCTAAAAGGAAGAACTAATAGATTCTTGGTGTCAATGGGAGGTTTGGGCTCAACTCTATAAAATTATTTCTTTGCTAACTAAAGGGATTTATCAATGAAAGATCTTGGGTACTTTAACTTAGATCCAACAGAATATATCTTCTCAAACTCATCATCAACATACTCTGGACTGCAAATACGTAATGCCCTAAGGAACATAGATTGAAATGGTAATAATTTAACCATGTTGCGATGAGTAATAATGGATATATGAGCATACATTGGTAAGTTTTCTGTATATGCTAAAGTTAAACTTGTTTCCTTGCCTATGGAGCATGCAATCTAAAAATGGTAACATACCATTATTTTCATTTTCTACATTAGATTTGATGGAAGGTACTAAATTGTTAAGTAAAGGAAGAAATGTTTGTAAATTTTCATTTGTTGGCCAAACACAAAGAACATCATCTACATACCTAAACCAAATTGCTTTAGAAGGTAAGATATCCTTTAGTTATTTTGTTTCAAAAAATTCCATATAAAGATTACTTAGTACACGTGAAAGAGGGTTACCTATTGCCATACCAAATTTTTGAGCATAATAATCTCCATTGAACTGAAATACACAATCTTTTATACACAATTTTATCAGTTCAGTGAAAACAGACCTTGAAACAGGTAAATGAATATCATCCAAGAAACAGGTAAATGAATATCATCCAAAACATCAAATAAATATTTTAAACGATCATCAAGTGGAACTTTTGAGAAAAGTCACGAAACATCAAAGCTAACAGATTTGAAATAAATATTAACATTGATATTGTTAAGCTTGTTAACTAAATCTACATTGTTCATGACATTAGAATTTGATATCTTACCCACTAAAGGGCTTAATAAACTAACCATTTTGACAATTTATATGTGATGGAGCCTACTAAACTCACTATGGGTCTTGCTGGAAAATTTTGTTTATGTGTTCTGATAAGTCCATACATATATGGCAATGAAGGGGACAAAGATGACAAACTTTTGATATGGAGGACCATTACCTTTCAACAACAACTTCAGTTCTTTATTGAAATGGGAATTAACTGCTTCCAGGGGATTCTTACTGAGGTTAGAATATGTTGTGTCATTATTTAAAAGATAATTCATTTTAGATGACTAATCTGCTTTAGTAATATGTATATCATTGTCTTTTTTTAAGGTGTTAATAGCTCTTATAAATCTTTTAGGGCAATTAGGTTCCACTTCTTTTGTGATAAACCTGTCCAATAAACAACTAGATAAGGATTCCTTGTGTACTTTAGGCTATGGATTAAGTTTTGTGTGCTTTAAAAGGGAAGCCAGCTGTGTTGATGTCACAAAGTCTTTTTGCAATATAGAGAAATACAATAATTTATCTAATGATGAAATTAATATCTGTAAGGGTTTAGTGTATGCCAGTCCTCACCGTGATCTATATATACATTAAAATTCCTAACTAACAAATCAACTGCACAGTCACCCTCTTCCTTCAGAAATTTTACTGCAACGCCATCCAATCCAGTTGCCTTGCCACATTTCAATTTAAGTAAGGCTTTCGCCTCCTCTTACTTTTCACCAAACCACTCTCCTTGACCCTCTCACTTTGAATACTAACCTGACCAAAACACCCAACATCTGCCACTCTATCATCAAACACGTGTAACAGTCCTTCAAGATACTCACTCCATCCCCTTTTCACTCCATCACTCCCTGTTATCACCTCCTCCCTTGCCCCCTTCACCGATGATCCCATTTGTTCTTTTGTCTTTTGCATATTATCTACTCCTTCCAAAACATCTTATTCTCCCTAGATTTTACTGCTAGTCGCTCGTCCAACTCTCATTCGCCCTCTTTATCGACCCCTGCACCTTCCTCTTGCCCTTCTGCTGCTTTCTCATATATATATATATATATATATATATATATATATATATATATATATATATATATATATATATATATATATATATATATATATATATATATATTCCAATTATTTGCACCTCTTCCTTGTAAGTACCGATCAAACGCCTCTCATCTCTCTCTCCCTCAATAGCAACTTTACTTCTTCATTCCGCCACCCAATAGCCTTTCCAATCTGCCCATCTCCCAACTTTTACATGCCACATGCATCTCTTGTACATGCCATCACTTCTTCCCTAATTATGTCCCATTCTTCACCCACTCTCTTCACTTCATTTACTCTCACCTTTTTGCCATTCTACACTCAATTCTCTCTTACAAGCTCACTTACTCTCACCATTCTCTTTTCCCCGACTTTTATTTCCTATATTTCGAAGAGCTCTACAAATCTTTACCCTCGCCTCCATAAGATAGTGATCAGACATCCGACCAGCTGCCCCTCTCAGCATATTTACATACAAAAATCTCTCTTTTGCACGCCTAACAATTCATATGCAATCCAACCGCAACCGCTGACTAACACTCATACTCATCTACGTGCACTAGTGTATATTCCTCTTTTTAAACCAGGTATTCCCAATCACCAGTCCTTTTTCAGCACACAGCTCCTCAAGCTCTTCACCCTTTCCACTCATAACACTGAATATCCCATACGCCCCAATCATACCCTCAACTGCCACATTACTCACCTTTGTATTTAAATCATCCTTCACTAATACCCGGTCTCATGCATCAAAACTGCTGACACACTCACTCATCTGCTCTTAAGACACTTGTCTCTTATGATCTTTCTTCGTATGGGTAGGTGCATAAGCACTAATAATCAACCATCTCTCGTCATCCACTTACAGTTTCACCTACATCAATCTAGAATTTACTTTCTTACACTCTGTCACATACTCGCACATCTCCTGCTTCAGGAGCAGTGCTTCTCCTTCCTTTGCTCTTGTCATCTCACCAACCCCTGACTTTACTCCTTAGACATTTCCAATCAATTCTTCCTCTTTATCCTTGAGCTTTGTTTCACACAAAGCCAGAACAGTCAGGTTTCTTTCCTCAAACATACTACCTGTGCCCTCTCTTCTCATCTTGATTACATCCACACACATTTAGACACCTCCGCCAGAGCTTTCGAGGAGGATAAGCATTCCTGCCTTCTCCTTCTTCTGTTCCCTCTTTTAGAAATTGAAAGACCAGAAGGGGAAGGTTTCCAGCTCCCTGCTCCCTCCCCCTTTAATCACCTTCTACGACACGCAGGAAATACGGTGTTAAAATTCTTTCTCTATTTCAGTTTACATATGTATCAAAACTGAAATGTTACAGTATTCCTTACCTTTTTTTGTTTTTGTTTTTTCAGCTTAGTACATCGCTGCTATGAAATGACGGGACATTTGCTGTAAGGACCAACATCAACCCCCATACGTCACTACCTCAGTGGTGTAAGAACCTACACCAACCCCCATAACGTCACTACCTCAGTGGTGTAAGAACCTACACCAACCCCCATAACGTCACTGCCTCAGTGGTGTAAGAACCTACACCAACCCCCATAACGTCACTACCTCAGTGGTGTAAGAACCTACACCAACCCCCATAACGTCACTACCTCAGCAGCCTTACAATATAAAGTGACTGAGTTAGAGACACCAACAGTGCAAGATGTCTTACTCAAGAAGCGTGGCAAAACAAGATAACATGGTTAAGAGCATTCAACCTATAATACCGGTAGAAAAAATTGATTATGTAGAGTACAAGTGGGTCAAGGAATCTGAAACCGAGTATCGGGAAAAGGACAATGAAGGTACGCTCTTCACGCTTGGTGGTGATATTGACGTGAAGGAAATGAAGGGGGGAGCTAAGTTGAAATATAACAGTTCGCCGGGAATGGTGCCTGTAAGAAGGTCAAGCTTCGAGGAACAGGTGATTAAAGTAAAGGCAAAGAAATAATTCTGAAATTAGCACACTAAGTATCTTGACAACAGCGCCGTTAAGAACTAGTTTTTAAGATACGATGGGATTACTATTCTGTCTACCTTAACTTGCCTGCTCTCACATTCATGGACTTACAGTAAAGCCAACCTGTTAGTCCGTCAAATTAGCACAAATCTAGGAAATGATACGGGGAACATAATTGAAGATCTTCACAAAATAAATATAGTAATGCATCATTTCGAGGATAGAGAAGCAGAAGAAGAAAAAGAAGAAGGAATAAGAAGAAGAAAAGTTGCCTTCAGAGCAAGAAATTTCTACACTGAGAAACTTGGGTTCCAAAACCAACTATTGCCCCATAACAAAGGCGGAAGTGCTGAGGCAGGTGTTCTGAGAAATATGGTGTCGTCTCCAATCAACGAGCGAGCCTTACACCTTTAAATACAAAGTAAAAAAGAACAAAAACTAAACATCCTGACAGAATACTCCAGCGCACTCTCTCACAGATCAAGTTTAATCTCGCAGCGAATTAGCTTAGAAGGCACAAATCTGAGCGCAGATGATGAGTGTGAGGGCCTTTTGTGAGGCAGGGCTCGTCCGAGCAATGACACTCATATGTGTCGACTTAGCCAACCAGTCCTCCTGGTAAGCCGAAGGGGGAGCCAGACCTCACCAACAACTGTGGCGATACAAGTGGGCAAAGCCAACGTGCATTGGTTCTAAGTGTGGTATACAGAAATATGTGAATGAACAACAGAAAGTTTGAACTAATGTGACAAACACAGTCAGATGAACTCCCTTCTACAGAGAATGTAACACCTAACCACCTAGCACAAGTTCCAAGATCATAACTTAGTTTGGCAAACCAGGATATGGTGTCACATATGAACACATGCAAGTCGGGTGTGCAAGTGTTTACAAGCCAGAACTTAAATTGATTTACAGCGAAGATAATCATATGCTTCGCAAGTGTGAATTTGGAGTAAATAGATACGTTGTGGAGAAGGTCATCATGGTTGTAGGGTCAACTGGCTCGTTCAAAAACACCCTCATCAATGGCCTCATTGACTACAGTTTTTTTGGCGATAAATGGAGGGATTATTTTCCGTTTCAGGTTGATAACAGAACCCACAGAGCAGAACCAGGCCAGGAGCCAAACTAAACACTTCACCTCTTACACCATCCATCATCGAAAGGGCTTCAAGATACTCCCATCCATTAACACTGTTACTCCAAGTTTTGGTGACACGTCTGGGTTGATGCTAGACCGGGAAATCACGGGACTGGTACATGATTTCTTCTCTACTGGAGGTATGTGCTGCATCGACCACACTGATGCTGTTGGCTTTGTGGTTCAGTCCTCTCTGCCTCGTCTCACGCCAACACAGACATACCTAACATTTTCTTGCTGCTCGTATTTGCTGATGGTCAAGACTCTACAGGTACTCAGTGGAGTAAGAGTCTTGTAGTCCATTTGCTAAAAACATTTTGACCATTGACAACAAGCCTCGTGAAGATGACGGTGACGAGGGAGAAAGTAACTTTGATGAGATGTTCTGGCAGTTAGGAGACGAGAGTTGCAAAGTGTTCTTTCGGCAGAATGGAATTGGCTAAAGGCGAAAGATCTTTTACTGACGGGAGATGCTATGAATGATAGGCATCAACTGCAGGCGTGCATCAAAGAAATACCGACAGACGTCCAGTAGAGAAAGAAACTCGGGTTCTGAAGACACATTAAGCTGACACTGAGGAAAACAAAAACAAAAAGTTATTTTCACCGTAAATAAAGAAATGTAGTCGAGAAGGTTCCACTTCCAGCCGGTCAATATTTTGATACCGTATTGCCTTCAGTGTAGCCATATCTGCCATTGGAATCTTTGCATAATGGTAACAAGAAAGATGATTGCTAGACATTAACTTGATGGCTACTGTCGCCTTTTTTTCATTTGCAACGTGCGTAAGAACTTCCTGGATAAACTTGTTCCAAAGTTGGTGGCAGTAACCATAACAGCAGAGGATCTGGAGCACCGCTACCACGAAGCCAAAGGAGAAGAAACTCTCATCAGAAGAATCTAAGAGCCATAGTTTGAAGCGGTGCTACTAAAAGTGCTGGGGATGACAGGGTCGTTGAGAAAATCTCTGCAACGTCTGCAGGAAATAGCTCTCAAGCCAAATCCATTGTCAACACTGGAGTACATCGACCTTATGATCGACTCTGAACAGACACAAGCACGGCCAGGCTGGCAAGCAAGGGTCCAGCAACTTAGAAATGCTAGAAAGGAAACAGAATACATGCAAGACATTGCCAGGCAACGAGTTGATCCATTTATTGAATACAGAAAGAAAACTGATATGGAAAAGGAATTTTAAAAAACCAACCAATGGAGAATCAGGCAGGAGACTTTATTAGAATCATCTTTAGGTGATAATTATGAGTACATAGAATTATTAAGTTTATAGTTTTGTGGGACCAAAAACTCTAAATTCCATTGCTGTTTAACTACAGTATGGCAAGTGATGTCATATAAATATTACTGGAGAATAACTATTCACATTAAAAAAAAAGATTCTTTCATCTGAAGTCATATAATATCATGAATTTTTGTGTTGTTCCACAATGATGTTTCCTACAGAAGTAGATTCCTAGGTTAGCTTACTTGGTGTCCTTCAGACAGCATATCCAGCAACTATTCTAAAATTCCAAGCCTTGACAAAAATGTTTATGATATATTTGCAACAGGTTACATGATCTCTATTTTTTCTTATTACTATGACTTTAAGGTTTGTATAATATAACTACATATTAAGATATTTCTATATTCAGCATTATGCAATAAAGGATGATTGTTGTACCTCAAGTGTTTGTATGATATGAAGATAATAACAATGAAATGTTTGAATATCTGACTTATTCAAATCCCCCACACTTCATGTGGCCTAGCACGTCCGTGCTGGCATTACATTTGTCTTTTCTTCGTCGTGGATAGATGACATGAAAGGATTTGTGCACCTAATCCATCCTAGGGAAACTGGAGTCACTGACATCAGACACATTCTACAAAGCTCTAAGCAAAAGAGACAGCTCCCTAATCTCTCATTTTGATGATAGCATGTCTGGGTGATAGACTCTTCCCACAGCTTCTAGTGTGCACTGAACGCTGAGGGGTATGTGTGTGTGTGTGTGTGTGCGACATACTCATCCCATAGCTTCTGGTGTACACCGAATGCTGGAAGCATCAGGTGCCCAAGATGTTACCACCAACATAGATACAGGGAACTTGATATTGTTATGTTTAGGGTTGGCGGTGGTGTTAATGAATAGCAACAGTTGTGTTTAAAAAATTACAAACAGCCACAGATTAACAGGTCCTCTCGAGGCCGTTGTAACGGTGGAAAAGATCGGTAACTTGAATGGTACGAGTAAAAAAAAAAAAAAACTAAAGCAATACTATAAGTTTACGGGACTTCTTTGAAATAGTTGTACGTCTTTCTGCTTCTGTCACGTTAACCTCTTGAGTTTCTGTTCTCTTTTACTATCACGAATATACTCGGAAGGGCCTCTGTGGTCTGTACCTGTTTGACTTCAGTTGTAATATAGCGTAAACGAGATGGCCTTTGACTAGTGAATTCAGTTTTTCATGCCGTCTGGACTAACATAAGAAGAAATACCCCCCACACACATGTCCAATATTTCCCCCTTCCACTCATTCAGTTACAGAATCCCTATGGGAACCTTTCACTTAAGCCTGCCCATCAAATGCTCCGTAGCAGACCATGATTCTCAATATACCGACACTTCTGTTTCGTCGAGATCGGTTCTCTTTCTCTAGGAAAAAAAAAAGAGAGAAATTTACAATATTTGCTTCTTAAGGACCACTGACCTCTGAAATACTCCATCCTGTCCCTTACTTCTGTAGTTTATCGTTTGTAAGAAATTGCTCATTTCCTCTCTGATTTTAGCAGCATTTTACAGAAAGCGTCCCCTCAGACTATGGTCTGCACACATTCCCGATCGCTTTTCTAAAGAGAAGCATACCATTTTTGTCACTGGTTACCCTGTAATGCACGTTAGGTTCGCCACAGCACCACGGAAGATCTCGCCCGCGATTCCATTTGATAACTAGAGCCAACGAAGCGCATTATCAGCATACAACGGCCGCGCCTGTAGTCAGTGAGGAGTTAAGTTGTGGTTGAGGAGCGAGTCGCCGGCGAATGGTTCAACCCTTAAACTGACTATGAATAATCTCTAAACTAAATAGAAATGCCCTACTTGATGAAAGACATAGCGAGAGAATGGGAAGAATACAGAGGCGATTCTCAACCTCAGACACAAATCTTAAGAAAGCCAACCAAACGAGTTGGATTCAACTTACAGGGGATGCTGTTTCCTGCGGGATGGGGTAGCGCCGAGAATGGATGAGGGCAAGTAGTTATGAATATGCGAATGTATTTATATGTATATGTCTGTGAATATATGTGTATATTGATATATGTATGTATGCATATGTGCGTTTATGGGCATTCATATATATATATATATATATATATATATATATATATATATATATATATATATATATATATATATATATATATATATATATATATAATATATATATATATATATATATATATATATATATATATATGTCTCCATGGTTGTTTAATTTGTTTATGGATGGGGTTGTTAGGGAGGTAAATGCAAGAGTTTTGGAAAGAGGGGCAAGTATGAAGTCTGTTGGGGATGAGAGAGCTTGGGAAGTGAGTCAGTTGTTGTTCGCTGATGATACAGCGCTGGTGGCGGATTCATGTGAGAAACTGCAGAAGCTGGTGACGGAGTTTGGTAAAGTGTGTGGAAGAAGAAAGTTAAGAGTAAATGTGAATAAGAGCAAGGTTATTAGGTACAGTAGGGTTGAGGGTCAAGTCAATTGGGAGGTGAGTTTGAATGGTGAAAAACTGGAGGAAGTGAAGTGTTTTAGATATCTGGGAGTGGATCTGTCAGCGGATGGAACCATGGAAGCGGAAGTGGATCATAGGGTGGGGGAGGGGGCGAAAATTTTGGGAGCCTTGAAAAATGTGTGGAAGTCGAGAACATTATCTCGGAAAGCAAAAATGGGTATGTTTGAAGGAATAGTAGTTCCAACAATGTTGTATGGTTGCGAGGCGTGGGCTATGGATAGAGTTGTGCGCAGGAGGATGGATGTGCTGGAAATGAGATGTTTGAGGACAATGTGTGGTGTGAGGTGGTTTGATCGAGTGAGTAACGTAAGGGTAAGAGAGATGTGTGGAAATAAAAAGAGCGTGGTTGAGAGAGCAGAAGAGGGTGTTTTGAAATGGTTTGGGCACATGGAGAGAATGAGTGAGGAAAGATTGACCAAGAGGATATATGTGTCGGAGGTGGAGGGAACGAGGAGAAGAGGGAGACCAAATTGGAGGTGGAAAGATGGAGTGAAAAGGATTTTGTGTGATCGGGGCCTGAACATGCAGGAGGGTGAAAGGAGGGCAAGGAATAGAGTGAAGTGGAGCGATGTGGTATACAGGGGTTGACGTGCTGTCAGTGGATTGAATCAAGGCATGTGAAGCGTCCGGGGTAAACCATGGAAAGCTGTGTAGGTATGTATATTTGCGTGTGTGGACGTGTGTATGTACATGTGTATGGGGGGGGGATGGGCCATTTCTTTCGTCTGTTTCCTTGCGCTACCTCGCTAACGCGGGAGACAGCGACAAAGTATAAAAAAAAAAAAAAAAAAAAAAAAAAAATATATATATGTAGGTTTGCGGCAGGGGTGTGTGACGTCTCCATGGTTGTTTAATTTGTTTATGGATGGGGTTGTTAGGGAGGTGGATGCAAGAGTTTTGGAAAGAGGGACAAGTATGCAGTCTGTTGTGGATGAGAGAGCTTGGGAAGTGAGTCAGTTGTTGTTCGCTGATGATACAGCGCTGGTGGCTGATTCATGTGAGAAACTGCAGAAGCTGGTGACTGAGTTTGGTAAAAAGTGTGAAAGAAGAAAGTTAAGAGTAAATGTGAATAAGAGCAAGGTTATTAGGTACAGTAGGGTTGAGGGTCAAGTCAATTGGGAGGTAAGTTTGAATGGAGAAAAACTGGAGGAAGTAAAGTGTTTTAGATATCTGGGAGTGGATCTGGCAGCGGATGGAACCATGGAAGAGGAAGTGAATCATAGGGTGGGGGAGGGGGCGAAAATTCTGGGAGCCTTGAAGAATGTTTGGAAGTCGAGAACATTATCTCGGAAAGCAAAAATTGGTATGTTTGAAGGAATAGCGGTTCCAACAATGTTGTATGGTTACGAGGCGTGGGCTATTGATAGAGTTGTTCGCAGGAGGGTGGATGTGCTGGAAATGAGATGTTTGAGGACAATATGTGGTGTGAAGTGGTTTAATCGAGTAAGTAATATAAGGGTAAGAGAGAGGTGTCGAAATAAAAAGAGTGTCGTTGAGAGAGCAGAAGAGGGTGTTTTGAAATGGTTTGGTCACATGGAGAGAATGAGTGATGAAAGATTGACCAAGAGGATATATGTGTCAGAGGTGGAGGGAACGAGGAGAAGTGGGAGACCTAATTGGATGTGGAAAGATGGAGTGAAAAAGATTTTGAGTGATCGGGGCCTGAACATGCAGGAGGGTGAAAGGTGTGCAAGGAATAGAGTGAATTGGAACGATGTGGTATACCGGGGTCGACGTGCTGTTACTGGATTGAATCAGGGCATGTGAAGCGTCTGGGGTAAACCATGGAAAGTTCTGTGGGGCCTGGATGTGGAAAGGGAGCTGTGGTTTCGGTGCATTATTACATGACAACTAGAGACTGAGTGTGAACGAATATATATATATATATATATATATATATATATATATATATATATATATATATATATATATATATATACATATATATATATATATATATATATATATATATATACATTCTTTCATACTACTCGCCATTTCCGGCCTCAGCGAGGTAGCGTTAAGAACAGAGGACTGGGCCTCTGAGGAAACATCCTCACCCGGCCCCCTTCTCTGTTCTTTCCTTTGGGAAATCAAAAAAAAAAAAAAATGAGAGGGGAGGATTTCCAGCCCCCCGCTCCCTTCCCTTTTAGTCGCCTTCTACGACACGCAGGGAATACGTGGGAAGTATTCTTTCTTCCCTATCCCCAGGGATTATATATATATATATATATATATATATATATATATATATATATATATATATATATATATATATATATATATATATACATACTTGTTGAAAGACATAGCGAGAGAATATATATGTGTATGTGTGTGTGTGTGTGTGTGTGTGTGTGTGTGTGTGTGTGTGTGTGTGTGGATGGGCCATTCTTCGTCTGTTTCCTGGCGCTACATCGCTGACGCTGGAAACGGCGATCAGGTACAATATAACTGAGAAAAAAGGTTAAGAGATGAACTAATACAATTATCTAGACCAATAGAAGGTTTCGATTGTCTCGATCTAATGAAGTATTTAGGGACAGATTCGTCTGATATCACTCGGAGCAATAAACTTGTGTGGACAAGCGTTTTGCCTCGAATGAGGCAAAATCCAGCAGGAATGTTAATACGTGGAATGATTTGTCAGTCGGAGTGGTTGAATTGAACACATTACTATAGAGACGTTCAAGTGTAGAGTCGATAGGTACATTTTGCTTTGAATCCCTGAGACACAACAACAGAAATGATGAATGCTGAGTGATGATCAGTCTAGACACAAAAACATTGGGGTGGGATTTCTGTAAATGCTAAGCTTGAAGATGTTTCCAACCCTCTGGAGTAAGCAATATAATGAAGGATGCAATACAGTTATCATCTACTTCCACAGTAAATTTGATTGATGATACTAAATTTCTAAGCAATAAGAGAAATGCTTTTTAGATTTTCTCTTGTTGGCTGAACACAAGAAACCTCATCTACATTCGTCGACTAAATTGCCTTGGAGGGTAGGATATCCCTTAGTAATATTGTTTAAAAGAATTCCATGTATAAATTACTTATCACTGGTGAAAGAAGTTTACCCAAAGCCATACCAAATATCTGAGGCTAACATTCCCCATTGAATTGAAATATGCAGTATTGTATGAATTATTTTCTTTTGTGGAAAAGTTAAATCAAGATGACCCAAGCTTCGTTAACAAGGACGAAACATCAAAAATTCCTAGTCTAAAATCAAAATCTACTTGAAGAAATGATCAATCTTGTTAACTAAATATACTTTGTTCATGATGTTACATACTAATATGTTACCAGCTATTGGGCTTGATAAACAAACTAAGCATTGTGATAACTTATAAGTGACTGAGTCCACTGAACCCACGATGTATATTGTTTGATAATTTGGCTTATCTGTTTTGATAAATCCGTTCATATGAACGGAATATTGACGAGAGAATCATAACCTATCAACAACACCTTCATTTATTTATCAAGGTGAGAATCAACGGGATTTGGGGGATTTCTACCAAAGTTATGTTAGATAACACCACGTAAATGATCATTCAAATTTGGCACATAATCTTCTTTGCCCACAATTACAACTGTTTTAGCCTTATCCATAAGCTTTGATTCTATGCAGTTCACAGTCTTTCTTCAAATTGTAAACACACCGATGAATCTTTTTTCTTTCTTTTTTTTTTCTTTTTTTTTTTTGGACATTTTGGAGCAGCTGGCTTTGACAAACTAGCATACAAACACACATTTACAAATGTTCACTCCATCGTACGATGATTCACGGTCTTGCAGTATCAACATAACTAACTCACTTCGTCTGAGCAAACCAAGATCCTTCTGTAAAAATTGGAAACAAAAAAAAAAGAGGGGGAATGCAGTGAATTATCTAACGATAAAGAAGGGAACACTTGTAAAGGTGTGGTGTATGCTAATTTGTTAGAGACAGCTGCTTCGAACTGTCCCCCACCCAAAAAAAAAGGATTCGTTGGTGCTGTTTGCAATTTGAAGACAGACAGTGAACTACATAACAAAAGCAGGTTAAGGCTAATACAGTTGTGATTATGGACAAGGATTGATTATGTATCAAGAAGGAATGATCTCTGATGTGATGTCAAAACATACTTTCAACTTAGTAGAAATCCCCTTGACACCGTTAATTCTCGCTTTGATAAAACAACTGTTTTTTTTTTCATCGTAGTCCCCCTTCACCGCCATGTACGTACTGACTTAACACAACACGTAAGGCAAACTATTCAACAACACCCAAGGTGAGTTCAGTGGGCTTAGTTACGTAAAAGTTATCAATATGATTCGTTTCTTTATCAAAGCACACTAGTTGGTTATATATCAAAATCTAATATCACAAACGATGTAGATTTAGTTACCAAACTTACTAATAACCTATTAGAATATTTGGTAAATGCCTTATCTTGACTTACATGTTTGAAACTGCTTGTTCCTTAAAATGATACAATTGTGTGTGGGTGACCGAGTATTTCAGTGTATGCTCAGAAGTTCGGTATGCCGATGGACAGACCTCTTTCAAGAGTATAAGGTAATTCATACATGAAATTCTTTGAAACAAACTTACTAAGGGATATCTTACCGTATAAGGCAATCTGGTCGAGGTATGCAAATGATGTTTTTATGTTTGGCCGAAAAAAATGTGAAAATTTACAAACATTTCCCGTCCATCCTTAACGATTTAGTACCTTCTGTCACATATACTGTGGAAGTGGGAGATAAATGTTTTACCATTCTTTTTTTTTTTTTTGTCCTTGATCCATAAGCTTGGAAACATGCTTAAGTTTAGTATTCACAGAAAAAAACCCACCAAAACTCTACTCATCATCGCTCAGCAAAACAGAATAAGATTCAACAGTCATCATTCCAAATCGATTTCCCTTTGCTTTCAACATCCCCTTGCTTTAACATCCCCTTGCTTTAACATCCCTTTGCTTTCAACGTCCCTTTGCTTTCAACATCCCCTTGCTTTCAACATCCCCTTGCTTTAACATCCCTTTGCTTTCAACATCCCTTTGCTTTCAACGTCCCTTTGCTTTCAACGTCCCTTTGCTTTCAACATCCCTTTGCTTTCAACATCCCTTTGCTTTCAACATCCTTTTGCTTTCAACACCCCTTTGCTTTCAACGTCCCTTTGCTTTCAACGTCCCCTTGCTTTCAACGTCCCTTTGCTTTCAACATCCTTTTGCTTTCAACACCCCTTTGCTTTCAACACCCCTTTGCTTTCAACGTTCCATTGCTTTCAACATCTCTTTGCTTTCAACATTCTTTTGCTTTCAACACCCCTTTGCTTTCAACGTCCCTTTGCTTTCAACGTCCCTTTGCTTTCAACATCCTTCTGCTTTCAACACCCCTTTGCTTTCAACGTCCCTTTGCTTTCAACACCCCTTTGCTTTCAACGTTCCATTGCTTTCAACATCTCTTTGCTTTCAACATGAAGGTACATAGTGATTTCCAGGCAGCGGCATACATCATCATTTTTTTGTATATTTATGCTTCATTGGCCGACTTCCAGTCCTCTGGAACTTTTCCCGGACGGTCAGACAACTAACCAACCGGAACGAGTAATCAAGGAATTAACTGCCTAGATTTTCGCCTATTTTATCAACGTCCTTGGCTGCTGCTGTATCACCTTTCGAACCAATTATTGCTGAGAGCACAACTTCATTCTATACATCAATATTTAGACTAGTAATATTCCTGTTCCAGAATCTCTGTCTATTGTTGCTATGTTCGCGTCTCCACCCAAGCCATTTGACTCCAGTCAAACGTAGTGAGGTGTAACCGTCATGCCAAAGGGGTCCCTATCATAGCCTGTGGTAGCAGGAGAATGGCTGGAGCTAGTGTAACTCCAAGGGGCCCCTGTCATAGCCTGTGGTAGGAGGAGAATGGCTGGAGCTTGTGTAACTCCAAGGGGCCCCTGTCATAGCCTGTGGTAGGAGGAGAATGGCTGGAGCTAGTGTAACTCCAAGGGGCCCCTGTCATAGCCTGTGGTAGGAGGAGAATGGCTGGAGCTTGTGTAACTCCAAGGGGTCTCTATCATAGCCTGTGGTAGGAAGAGAATGGCTGGAGCTTGTGTAACTCCAAGGGGCTCCTATCATAACCTGTGGTAGCAGGAGGATGGCTGGAACTCGTGTAACTCCCTATACTATAATAGTAGTAGTGCTAGAAGACCACACTGAATCGTACACTTCACGATGATGGCGAAAGATGGGAAAGAAACAAAAAAAAAAGGACAAGGTTTGCATGAGTTCCCTCAGTGTGTGTTGCGTCGGGGTTTACAGGATCAGTATGAGGAGCAAGACGGTATTTCTGGTGCCTCCAGCTCCTCTCCAGCGTGAGGGACACGAGGAGCTAAAGTGGTGGTAGGCTTGGGATCGCTGCTGAAAATTCAGCCGTGTAACATGAACAGAGGCACTGTTATGTAACTGTTTTTATGAATCACGAGGTGGCTGGGTTTTTATCGGAGGCGTTTTCAGAGAAGTTCCACGATAAGAGTTATCTGGAGGTTGGGGGAGGGGGGGGGGGCGTATACGTTCAGAGAAATTCCACGACGAGAGTTATCTGCGATAAGGCTCAGCGATAGGCGCCATACTAGATCAAGGAGTTTGAGGAAAAGCGGCAGGGTAGGGTTGGTAAGATACTACATGATTTTACGTTTCAGGATGTTGGGAACAGCTTGGTCACAGTGCCTCTCACAATGCTGTGTCGCTGATGAAGCTGAATGTGAGTCATTCGTTGAACCGGAACAGAACTCTTATTCGAAACTATATTTGATGTGGCATCTTTTGAGTGTGTGTGTGTGTGTGTGTTAATGAGATGGCCTTACTTTAAGCCTTCAATTTCCCCTGCAAGAAAATATATATATATATATATATATATATATATATATATATATATATATATATATATATATATATATATATACTTTTCTTTTTTCTTTGTCGCTGTCTCCCGCGTTTGCGAGGTAGCGCAAGGAAACAGACGAAAGAAATGGCCCAACCCACCCCCATACACATGTATATACATACGTCCACACACGCAAATATACATACCTACACAGCTTTCCATGGTTTACCCCAGACGCTTCACATGCCCTGATTCAATCCATTGACAGCACGTCAGCCCCGGTATACCACATCGATCCAATTCACTCTATTCCTTGCCCTCCTTTCACCCACCTGCATGTTCAGGCCCCGATCACACAAAATCTTTTTCACTCCATCTTTCCACCTCCAATTTGGTCTCCCACTTCTCCTCGTTCCCTCCACCTCCGACACATATATCCTCTTGGTCAATCTTTCCTCACTCATTCTCTCCATGTACCCAAACCATTTCAAAACACCCTCTTCTGCTCTCTCAACCACGCTCTTTTTATTTCCACACATCTCTCTTACCCTTACGTTACTTATTCGATCAAACCACCTCACACCACACATTGTCCTCAAACATCTCATTTCCAGCACATCCACCCTCCTGCGCACAACACTATCCATAGCCCACGCCTCGCAACCTTACAAAATTGTTGGAACCACTATTCCTTCAAACATACCCATTTTTGCTTTCCGAGATAATGTTCTCGACTTCCACACATTCTTCAAGGCTCCCAGGATTTTCGCCCCCTCCCCCACCCCATGGTCCACTTCCGCTTCCATGGTTCCATCCGCTGCCAGATCCACTCCCAGATATCTAAAACACTACTTCCTCCAGTTTTTCTCCATTCAAACTTACCTCCCAATTGACTTGACCCTCAACCCTACTGTACCTAATAACCTTGCTCTTATTCACATTTACTCTTAACTTTCTTCTTTCACACACTTTACCAAACTCAGTCACCAGCTTCTGCAGTTTCTCACATGAATCAGCCACCAGCGCTGTCTCATCAGCGAACAACAACTGACTCACTTCCCAAGCTCTCTCATCCACAACAGACTTCATACTTGCCCCTCATATTCCTACATTACGCCGTTCGGTACCTCCTTCCTGCGCTTTACCAAGGACGCCAGCGCTCCCTATGTGCAAACTGAGCCTAGACAGAAGTACTGAAATAGCATACAAAGGCAAAACTTCTACATTTATCTGGATCATATAATGACCTTTTGTTCCTATACAAAGGCTTTAAATCACACACCAAGAATCTGACACTAACACCAGCATCTAACAACACATTAGACAGTCTGTCACCAACACCAGCGTCTAACAACACATTAGACAGTCTGTCACCAACACCAGCATCTAACAAGACATTAGACAGTCTGTCACCAACACCAGCATCTAACAAGACATTAGACAGTCTGTCACCAACACCAGCATCTAACAACGAATTAGACAGTCTGTCACCAACACCAGCATCTAACAACACATTAGACAGTCTGTCATTAACTCTCATCAGGTTTGCGCCGCAGTTCGTTTGATAAATCCTTAACTTGCATTTTCATCAACCCGCTTTAACATTTCTTTTTTTTCAAGATGAAAAAGATAGGCCAAATATGTTCTTGGCTGTGGATAGAATTCAGTATTGTCAACTCTGTCCTCTCATTTCCCATCAATGTGTTATTTTGTACATATGATAGAACATACAAAACCCTGATTGGCAATAAACATTCTCAGTAAAGTTATTGAAGTTCTATCAGTGGCCAGGAGAACGCATGAGTGACTGTCTCATGAAAAAGGAATTAGAACTCTGTTTACATTGGTTATACGTGGAAATCAGTGCTAGTTACCTTCGGGTTAGAGTTGCAAAAGGTTTGAATATGTGAGAGAGAGAGAGAGAGAGAGAGAGAGAGAGAGAGAGAGAGAGAGAGAGAGAGAGAGAGAGAGAGAGAGAGAGAGGTATGAGGCATACTAGTATAGTTGGGCCTTCTCGTACATAATCCTTCGTTTTCTATAAAGAAAAGTACCTCAAACTGTTGCATACTGGGTTCGCATGATTCGAATCATTATGTAAACGAATGCTGATAGAGGCTGCAGGGTTGGTCAAAGATTTACGAGAGAGAGAGAGAGAGAGAGAGAGAGAGAGAGAGAGAGAGAGAGAGAGAGAGAGAGAGAGAGAGAGAGAGAGAGAGAGAGAGAGAGACGTTAATATCTATATGTGTTGTAGTATGAAGAGACATTTTGATTAAACACATATGGAATGGGGAGGATTTTTAAGAATGCGGAAAGCCGCTGTTTATATGAAGATGATGTTTCTGAGAGACTCCAGTGGACTGTAATCATGAGGAGAGATACCACAGCAGAGAAACGCCAGCAACGGAAAGACTTTAGTTGGGGAGGGTGTTCGCGGGAGCCCCTGAGAACGAAAACGAGCAACAATTTAGGAGAGACTGAGTTAAAAATGCTTTCAACCCAAGGGACACCACGAGAGATGGACGCCAGCGCCGGAGCCGCTGTGGGGAGCCTATGTTAACCGGAGAGACTTATGAATATAAAACCAAAGGAGCAATAGGTCCATAAAGAATGGCGGGAGTCCGTTAAGAGAGTGGGAATCGCAACGCAGGGGAGAAAGAATACTTTCCACGTATTCCCTGTGTGTCGTAGAAGGCGACTAAAAGGGAAGGGAGCGGGTGGCTGGAAATCCTCCCCTCTCTTTTTTTTTTTTTCAAAAGAATAAACAGAGAATGGGGCCAGGTGCGGATATTCCCTCAAAGGCTCAGTCCTCTGTTCTTAACGCTACCTCGCTATCGCGGGAAATGGCGAATAGTATGAAAGAAAGAAATATATATATATATATATATATATATATATATATATATATATATATATATATATATATATATATATATATATATATATGTGTGTGTGTGTGTGTGTGTGTGTGTGTGTGTGTGTGTGTATGTGTGTGTGTGTGTGTAGGGAAGAAATCTATTATAAATCGGCTCATTTATGAAAAGATTAAATAATTATTTGCGGGTTGGACTTCAAAATTATTGGTGTCACGTCAAATTTTCCTCATACCGTCTGTACTTTCTCCTCCGATTGAAATCGCTCGGTGTACCACTAACTGAGCTCATGAATGTCTATATCATCTTCATTCTAATTAAGCTCACCTACGCCTCCCAAGCCTGTTCCTCCAAAAGGACAGATAAACAGAGGGACTAGCTGGAAAGGGTGCAGAATAAGGCATGCAGAATCACCCCGGACCCATCTTATACCACCTACCAAAAGGCCTTCATCTCGTTGAAATTGTCCATCATCTCCGACCAACACCGGTAGCTCATATGGCAATTGGACAACAAACTGCAGACACACCCACGTCACAGGCACTTCCTCCCCTCCAACGCCATTCCACTACGGACGACCGCCTTTTTCTTCACCACAATCAACTTGTTCCAATCAGAATTCGTACAGACAGATATAACATACGTCCTATACTTACCATTGTGAAATGCATATAATGTGGCATGTCAACTATTGTATTACTGTAACGATTCATCACTTGATGCTCAGTCAAGCTCATACCGTATAGGGCCTACCACTTACTCTGTAAACATCCCTGTATATCTTGTCACCTTGGTGATCTCAATGTACCTCACTCATGTGCTTGTCCAGAGTGTGGAAATATCCAACTCGCCCTAATTCTAGCTTTTTATAGGACTGATTAACCAGTAATTATTATGACCTGCCAGTTCTGTAATACGTGTAAATGCCTCACCTGTGTATTTTCAGCCAAATGACTGCCTACATCCAATAAACCGTAATTCATTTATCAATTTATTTATCATCCTCGTTTCCTACAGCAGACCCTCGCTAAGGACACTAAGATTGTTATCTGTTTACTCTTTGTAAACCAGGGTCTTCTACCTGTCCACTCAAACATTTACATCATCATGACAGGGTTCGTCAAATCTATGGCCCCCTAATCCCCGACATCATGGGGTGCTTAGAATCACCAACTGATGCCTTACGTGACAACAGCGGAAGCAGCAGCAGCTGCTGTGACAACAGCAATGGTGGTAACGGATGCGGTAACGGGCAGCAAAGAGAGGCATGGAAGGTGTGCTGGGTAGAGTTGGCGGCTGTGCACCTCCGTCCACAGTTGGGTCTCCGCCGCCTGGAAGGGAGGACGTATGTGCGTGCGTGTGCGTCTGTGTGGCTGCCTCCACCCGGCGCGGCAGTCGCTCGCTCCTCTCCTTACAACTACACTCAATATCTGTGCATTAAACCGTGCTGCATTTCGCGTAGGTGATTTTCTCGTGAAACCTCGAACGTGAAATAAAGCAGGTGTATACACACACACACACACACACACACACACACACAAAGAAAAAAATCAACTTGCATTATTGCAGATGTGTTGAAAATACCCCGCAAAAGAGACGAGGCTTCGTACACGGCGTAACTGTGTGGATTTTGGCGTTTCTTTGCCCTGCACTTGTCTCCGTCGTGCGCATGTAAGCCACAGCTCATTCAACAGATTTTCCAGTGATTCTTGGCATCAAGATGATAAGTCTTGATGTGCTCTTTGGGCAAGTCTAAGTCCAGAAATGGGCTTAGGGGAGGGTGAAGGATATGAGGAGCTGGGTGGTGCCAGTGGCATTGGTATGGTGTGCTGCCTTGGCGGGTGGCGCGTGTGGTGACCTGAGGTTGGTGGACAACGGCTACGAAGGTCTGGTGGTGGCCATCACCCACCACATACCTCAGGAACACTGTGGCCATATCCTCCATGGACTCAAGGTAAGGACATGCACAACTCAATGTCTGTGTCTTTCTTATGTTAGCACTATCACCTACACCCACCCTCCCTCCCCCAACCATTTTTTTTCTTTTGCTTGGGTTCAGCTCTTACCTTTTCATTTTTTTTTCTATTTCTCTTTCCAAAAGTCATCGTCCATAGCTCTGACCCTTTCACTGGACCCTTTAAGGGTCCAAGTATGGGACCAGCGGTGTTGAGGGAGGGTGTAGCGAAGATGGCTTTTAACCTGACCCATAAGGGTTAACTTAAGAACCAGCGCTCTCGGTGGTGTAGTGAAGATGCGTTTAACCTGACCTGTTTGGTGGGCGGCTCCCTCCCATGCTGGACATGATGGTAACAAGTAAGGGTCAGGTCAAAGGCCAGTTGTGTACATGTTATAGTGAAGATGCGTTTGTCTAGTAGGGTGAAGCGAAGGTGCGTTTGTTGAAGTTGGATTAGAGATGCGTTTATCGAGGGTGAAGTAGAGTTGCGTCTGTCGAGGGTGGGGTTAGGATGCGTTTGTCGAGGGTGAAGTAGAGTTGCGTCTGTCGAGGGTGGGGTGAGGGTGCGTTTGTCGAGGATGAAGTAGAGATGCGTCTGTCGAGGGTGAGTTCAAGGTGCGTTCGTTGAAGGTGAGGTTAATCTAGATTCACCCAGGGTATACTGAAGGTACGTTTCTCGAGGGTGAGGCGAAGATGAGTTTGCTGAGAGTGCAGGGACTGTAGGATCATCAAAGGGGTTGTGAAGATGCGTCTGGATGCTTGCCTCCCTCCGCAGTGAAGGTTATGGTGAGGGACAGTGTGGTGATGGGAGACAAACCATTTGTTCGCGATTCTATCGGGCTTTATCTCCTTTTTTTTCAGGTTTGCTTTCCCCACTGATGTGCCTGAAGTTTATTTTATGTCTTTGCTTATAACACTCTCAGTATTAAAGGCGATCATCTTTTTCCAAGATAATAGACGAGCTAAATCCACGAAGTGACATTTTTCTAATCACCTAAGAACCAACTTGTGTCTTTCCATCACGGTCAATTCCTCCTTAACAATCAAAATCTCAGTTTAACATCATTAAGATTCTTGGAAGAAGTTTACATCAATGATTGTTTCATATCACTTAACTTTGAATGTTATATGTGTGAAGAATATCATCTAATATTCACTGGTATGAAAACGTATTACTTTCTATATTTCTTTTTACTTACAATCGGATCTTTTAAGACTAAATTCATGTGCTATTTAGTTGGCTCTGGTGTCTTATATGCCAAATTTTGGGGAACTGCTGGTCTAGAACTTGAAGGTGATGTCATAATCGGTTGAGGGATTTGCCCTCAAGCCAGACACAGAACATGTCATACTGGCATCAACGTGGACACACATACAGCGTGTCTTCCCGTGCTGGTAGGATGATAACAATGGAAGGACGATGCACAACTGCTGTTTGATCATACGCGACCCGTGTTATAGCCAGCTAATGTGGCAAACAATAGGCTGGTCCAAGTTATGATTTCCCCCCCCCCCCCTTCTCACGCACCGACTGGGAAGAGAGTTACGGGTCAGGAGAGGAGACAGATAAGGAAAGAGGGGTGAAGGTTGAATGAGGCGGAGGTAAAGGAGGAGCGGGTGAAGAGTCGTGTGAGGAAGGAGGAAGTCAATGAGGCGGACGTAAAGGGGTGGGAGAAACGAGTGAGGAGAGGAGTGAGCAGCGGGGATGTCGAAGGCGAGGGTGAAAGTCATAGGATGTGGTGTTAAGACACGATTGGTATGCGAAAGAAAGGGGGTAAAGGACGCTCCACCCTGCGCCAGGAGACGAGGACAAGAGGAAACGTACGATCTTCAGGGTTGCTACTGCTTCTTCAGATTACACGTCGCTCTGATACCTTCGTCCCAGCGTTATTTCGGAAGATGAGTCGCCTGCCATCTACGAATACCTCAAGAGAGGTGTGGCCGTTCATCTGGGAATCATTTGGTTCTTGTTAACGTGCAAGTCTTGGACGACCTTTGTCGTAGTTCAAGTCGACTCGTCTGTCCGTTCGCACCAAAGGTGTAGGCGTGGGAGATATCGAACCAACTTCGGTATAGCCACAAGCTGTGTCTACGATGGTATGGGTGGAAGTTAGAAGGGATGGTGAGGATGAATGACTGACTCCAACGCGTCTTCACAATTCTAACCGTGTTTAGTAATAACTTTACCATGGTATATGAACTTGGTTGCTTTGGTTTATTTTTGTCTTTGATATCTGTGGTCATGTCCTTCTTCGTCGCATACCACCAGTCATGTCCTCAACTACAGTTTTCGGCAAACTTAATTCTAAAGTTCACGTGCCACAAATTTGGTCTGGCTTGTTCCAAATCACTCTTGAAAATTCTTAAATTTCAGTGGCCTTCTGGGGGTAGCAGTCTTTGAATAACAGTTTACTGCTTTATACATGGTTATTGGCTGACTATCTGGGCTACATCTTTAGGAGTATTGGAGGAGGTGGATAAATTGATGGAGGAGATGGATAAATTGATGGAGGAGGTGGATGGAATGATGGAGGAGGTGGATGTATTGATGGAGGAGGTGGATGGAGTGAAAGGAGAGGAGGAAAACAAGACAAAGTGGAAGGCTAAGGCAATGCGCAAAAATAAAGAATAGGGAAATGCGGAATATATATATAAAAAATGAGGAAGAGGGTTTGTGAAGAAAGAAAAAATAGCAAAGTAAACACAAGTATAAAAACAAGAACAATAACAATAAGGAAGATCCCATATTGACGACACAGAACACACCCCACACTTGACGACACAGAACACACCCCATACTTGACGACACAGAACACACCCCACACTTGACGACACAGAACACACCCCACACTTGACGACACAGAACACACCCCATACTTGACGACACAGAACACACCCCACACTTGACGACACAGAACACACCCCACACTTGACGACACAGAACACACCCCACACTTGACGACACAGAACACACCCACACTTGACGACACAGAACACACCCCATACTTGACGACACAGAACACACCCCACACTTGACGACACAGAACACACCCCACACTTGACGACACAGAACACACCCCATACTTGACGACACAGAACACACCCCACACTTGACGACACAGAACACACCCCACACTTGACGACACAGAACACACCCCACACTTGACGACACAGAACACACTCCATTCTCAACGACACAGAACAGAGGCAGATGAAATATCGCAAGTGATTTCAACAACAACAAAAGAAGGCAGTGTTCTTCTATATCATGAATATTTCGAATGACCAAAGAAAACGTGAAGAAATAGGAGGAAATGTTGCATTTAGATACTTGAGTCATATACGTGATATGTCATCGTGAATCGAGAAAAAAGAAAAAAAGACACAGGTGTATACTGCAAGAGGTCACAGTGGTGTGCGTGACCTTGTTCTATAGCTCATTCTTGTATCTCTCCTGATGATGTGATTATGACACGAAATTGCACTTGGGAACCTATCGTATTTCATTTTCATGTGTAATGCACCGAAACCACAGGTCCCTATCCACATCCCCGAAAAGAATGCCCGATGTTGATAATGGTGAACCAGATTAGAGCAAAAAAGACTTTACGAGTACAAGAGATATGTTAAGATTTGGAAATGAGAACCGTTCAGATGTGTCTCGCGTGTGAGAGATGTCTCTCACACGAATCATTACTATAACCATCCATTGATGCACTCTCAAATCAAATGACTATATCATAAGAAAAATGATATAGTCTAGTCTATAAAAGTAACTAAAAAATAGATGTCATGGGTTCCTACAGCTTCAAGACTGCGTTGCAGTCAGTCACAGGGAAGGGATATAAGAAGTTCTTAACAGGAAAGTCTGAGAAATTGTAGGAAAGATCCCCAGGGCATCAAAGTGGTCCTTCACTGGTACATTACTGGGGTCTGGTGAGGTCTTGAGGGTGGGCGGACCTACGCGATTTGCTTACCCCGCGAGACGCTACCTCGGAGCATCTCCAGGGTGCTGACCACTCTCTCCATTCACGGGCAGTGGGCGGCGTCATCTCTTATCATGTGCCAACTAGACTGGACCATCATCAGGTGAAATGAGAGGAGCCAATACGTAGTACCTACACACCTTCCGCGACGGCACCTGGGTCTACTACGACTTGGGATTCGATGTCTGAGGGTTCCTCTCTCTCTCTCTCTCTCTCTCTCTCTCTCTCTCTCTCTCTCTCTCTCTCTCTCTCTCTCTCTCTCTCTCTCTCCCATGGTGTCTACGGCTGTCCTGAGGGCGATCGGTAGTGTTGTGGATGGTGGCGTGTGCCCCGGAAAGCCTCGTTTTTGGAATGCCTCAGTCACCACGGGACGACTGAGGAGCGGTCATCGCTGGCGGCGCCTAGAGTCGTGCGACGTACTCTTGTGCATTGGGATGACCAAAATTGCGTCCTTTAATGTGGATTCTTTAGATCCTGATTCGTTTCCCTGGTACTTGTCCCTAGGTTCAGTTGCGAGGATTTTGCTTGAGGTTTGGTAGTGTGAACAGTACTACGGTTGTGAAGTGTGGCAGTGTGGCCAACACGATGGTTGTGAGGTGTGGCAGTGTGGCCAACACAATGGTTGTGAGGTGCGGCAGTGTGGCCAACACGATGGTTGTGAGGTGTGGCAGTGTGGCCAACACAATGGTTGTGAGGTGCGGCAGTGTGGCCAACACGATGGTTGTAAGGTGTGGCAGTGTGGCCAACACAATGGTTGTGAGGTGCGGCAGTGTGGACAGTACTATGGTTGTGAGGTGTGGTAGTTTGGTCAACACTATGGTTGTGAGGTGTGACAGTGTGTGTGGCCAGCAATATGGTTGTGAGTTACGGGAGTTAGTGTGGCCAACATTATGGTTGTGAAGGCTGACCTGAGATGTGGCAGTGTAGCCAGCAGTACAGTTGTGAGGGATGGTCTGATTTGTAGCAGTGCAGCTATCACTATAGTTGAGCGGGCCAACAATATACTCGCTAGCATATAAAGGTTAAAGTTACCTATCAATTCACCTAAAATTTTTCCTCACCTAAAAAATTCTATGATAGTCTCTGTGTAGAGCAGGAGAAGCGCTCTTACCCATCACCAGTACACGAAAATGAATACTTAAGACACGAGAATTGTGAGGATTAAAGAACATACATTTACCAATGTATTTCATGCTACGGACGCGAGTTCACAGAACAAAACAACAACAGTTTATGTACAAAGGGTTTCACACATCAAGCCAATGAGAGGAATCATCCAAGGACGCAAAGCACACACACACACACACACACACACACACACACATACACACACACTGGAAGCCAAACAGCGAGTGAAAATCGAAGCGGCATCCGATGGCATCATGAACATTGAATTGCCATTGATTACCTGTGATTGGGCGAGCTTCGTTCGTTGATTGAGAGATTCACTTCTATCTCCCACCGCTGCTGGACGGTCGTTTCCAGCTCCCAAGCAATTTGGTTTGGCGATTCTCAACCAAACCTGATCTGTAGTCTGATTGGATGAGGTCATTTCCGTGGCCGACGGAGCTGGTCGAAAGATCTTGGATTCTCCTCCACTCTTTCTTTGGTCAGCGCTGGGAAAATTCCGATTTCATGAGCCATTAGCTGCAAATGGCTTCGTTACGTCCTTTGTGCACATACTGATGGTGGAGAAATGAAAATGAATTCGAGTTTAATCTTGGGTACGTCTAAATAACGTAGACTTCTTGGTTTTGATTAGCCTATATTACTCGTATTTTCTTGATGTTAATGTGTGACAAGGAGCATCTGAGAATGGTTCATTGCTGCGAGACGCTCTAGGCTTTAATACGATTATGTACATATACATATTTTTCATACTCGATCACCGTTTCCCGCGTTATCGAGGTAGCTCCGGGAACAAATGAAGATTGGCCGCATCCACCTTACATCCATACTCTTGCTGTCATGTGTAAGGCACCGAAACTACAGCTCCCTATCCACGTCCAGGCCCCATAGGCCTTTCCACGTTTTACCCCAGACGCCTCACATGCCCTCGTTCAGTCCAATAATAGCACGTCGACCCCTATATACCACATCGAAAGACCCGAGCGCTTTCGTGACGATTGGCATTTTTTAGGGATAGTGATTATAAACAAATGTAGGTTTTTCAGAATCACAGACACAGAGCATGTAAGGCTCATGGCCTGCAGGGAAAGTCGAACAAGAAATGAGAACACTATAGGCTAAGGTCGAGCGAGCGACCAAAGACAAAAAGGGTCGGGTATGGCTTACCTCATAAATGTGTGCATAACAATTCCTTCTCTTGGCTAATGAAGGATGTAATTCATACATGCCAAAACTGATGATGAAGATTATCATGAAAGCTTCGTTTGATAAGCTGCTACTAGATTCCACGAGAAGTCTACATACAAATGAATGAAAAGATACAATTTCCTATGCGTTGTTGCAAGTCAGTAGGGTGGATGAAGTCTCGTATATGCAGGAATACAGCAATGGAGTCTTGTCCAACGCGAACGCCATACTGATCCTGCTTTATTCTGGAGTTCAGTTCTAGTCCAATTTGCCACAAGCATATTCAGTGCACTCTTTGCAGAGTATCTGGTAAACACAGCAATTTGAATACGACACACACACACACACACACACACACACACACACACACACACACACACACACAAACACACACACACACACACACACACACATATCCCAACCTCATTTCGGAGGGGGTAACATGGACTCTGATCTCACGCGACTCCAATGGTGTGACAAATATGTCCATGGACAGACCAATGCACATACACCAAGAAAGAGATTCGAACAGTGTGACCGAGGCAGCCAGACGCCCTACCCAGGGTCGTGGGATGGGCCGGCACTACTACTGCCAGAGCCCTCTCTCTCATTGGCAGTAGAGTCAGGCAGAAAACAGGAGATTCTTAGCACCCCATAATGCTGGGGATTAGGGGGCCACACATGAAAGAGCATCCACCCCACCTTCCCTCCCTCCTCCACCGAGGTAGCGCCAGGAAAACAGGCCAAAAAGGCCAATGCGTTCATACTCAGTCTCTAGCTGTCATGTGTAACGCACCGAAACCACAGCTCCCTTTCCACATCCAGGTCCTACAGACCTTTTCATGGTTTACCTTAGGTGTTTCACCTGCTCTTCCTGTTTTTCAATCCTGCTGATAATTCATGCAAATCCTAAAGAAATCCCCTGCAACGGGCCTTGACAACAAGTAAGACTTCCACGTAAAACACTTCCAGCCAAGGAGCAATACAAGTACTTACCAACATCCTTAGCCACTTCTGGCTATACGACCAAATCCCACATGATACCCATTCGAAATCCCTGTATAGCCCCAGCCTCCCATTATCTCTATGACCCCATATCGGCATTGTCGTTCCGTATCCAAACTATCGTGAAATCAATTCACCAAAAATTCAAACTTTTCACCTCTTACATTGGTGTTTTATCCTCGTTTCTGACCCCAAGACCCTTACATCTGCTTCACTACAAATATCTCTTGTCCTGTGTTTGGCTAACACCTTACAACACAGCTGTCCTTCCTTTCCCAATCATCCCATATCCTGAAAACGAACAGCTACTGACTTGCAGCTGTTCTGCACTTTATCACTGACGCGAGCTTCATTTTGTCCTCAACAGAATCTGTTGCGGGAGGTGTCCAGTCAGATGTGGTCAGCCACCGAAGGTCGGGCATCGCTGCGAGAGGTGATAGTGGCTCTGCCTCGTTCCTGGAGGACCGACGCCCTCACCTGCTCTCTCCACACGCCGCTCATGGCCTCGTCTTCACCCACAGAGGGCCACATCCGCGTCACGGTGCCCCATCCAGTATTTGGGATATGGCCCTGGACGCAGCAGAGTCAAGGATGCGGCCGCCCGGGAGACTTCATCCAAATGAGCGGCGACCTCTTACGAGCGGCCAGTAACGACTCCCGCGTCCATGCCGCTCGATTACTATTGGTAGAGTGGGCCAAGTTCCGGTGGGGAGTGTTCGACGAGCGAGGCCACAGTAACGACCCGCTTTACCCACCCACCTTCCGTGATCCCAATAGCTACCAGTGGACGGCGACGGGCTGTGCTAACGGGGAGATCAAGGCCGCACTTGCGACTCCTCACAACCCGGCTGTACATTCCTCCCCGACCCTTACAGTAACAACCACCTCAGCAGCTCCCTCCTCGCCTTTCCGGATCTCTCAAACGTAAGTGCCTTCTCATCTCCCTACAACCTTTTGCATATTGTGTTTAAAAAGATTTCTTTTCTTTTTTTGTCATTGTCTCACTTTGCACCAAGACTAGACCATCCCATAAGGTAAATAGGCACTTGAGTTCTCTTGCCTTCTCTCCAAGTGATGCCAAAAGAATTTTGGTAGAGGAAAATGGCATCATATTGTTCAGTATCACTCGTCACAGGTAATCTCGTACTTTGGGTTCAGGTTATTCTCTCTTACTTCTTTCACTGATATTACACTTCCCTCCAACTGCTCATCTCAACACATTATATCTGTCAAATTCATGATTAAGGCTCTGCGAAATTACATTATTTTTCTATTTTTTTTTTTTTTTTTCAAATCGAACCACGGGTCGAGTCATCTTAGATAATCGATTCAAACGAACCACGAATTAGCTGCACCGCTAACCGCCATGATTAATGCTTCACTCAAACAGTCTGTGTCCGACAGCTTGGAAGACAACATATGGCACTCCACTACCCAAATCCGCTAACACAGAGCCTCTTAATAGCTTACGAACTTTTGAAGTCTCCGAAATCCCCCGGTTTGATTTTGTGAAAGTTTTGTGCTTGACTTGGCCTATGCTGATACCGATGATTCAATAGGCCCTCTCAGCAGTTTGGAAATATGAAGTCTTCCTCCACAAAATCACTGTCATGTCATTCTCCTTGACTTCATTTACCGCAACTTGGAGAAGCGCGAGTCCTCGGTGGCACTCACCTTCGTAGACTTCACCTAAGGCTTTCGACTTGATAAACCATGACATCATCATAAAGATAGCCATTGGCCTGGGACTATGGGGGCTGTCTCGTCTCCCAGCTGGCGGACTTGCTGACCGGACGACAACAAACCGTTCGTTTTAGGGGGAAGCCACTTCGGCCGCACTACCCCTAACCACTGCTGGGCATCAAGATGGTGTCGCTCTGCTTTCTCACACTTATTAATGACGCCCTGAAGGACACAAACCACCGCTGGAAGTAAGTAGATGATTCCATCTCTGGAATCATGACCAACAACAACTCTCGTGACTTCATTGTCCTTCAGTATATCATCAACAACCTGCAGAAGTAGTTTATGGCCAACGACGTTGCTAGCAGCCACACCAAAGCTGTGATGATGCACATCAACCTGGGTGCAAACGACATCCCGTCCCCTGAGAGGATGTTGTATGCGCCCTGACTTTAAACGTCTGGGTGTCACAATAGACGATAGTTTCAACTACACTAGTTAAAGTCATCACTGTCATCATTGGTTTCGTTTTGGAAAAAAAAAAGAAAAACAGTTTACTACGCATTGGCCCCTATATCCCCTCTACTGCTTTGAAAGTTTTACTGAAGATTATTTAATCTAGTCCATATCATTTTCATCAACAATATCGTTTCAGGTTTGCCTTTCTAGAGCACTGAGAACGTCACTGAAAATTTGCAAGTATTTTTTCGTAACTTTCGTGTTGACCAACATCACATGCACTGTTGAAAGTTACTACAAAATTGATTCGTCGGTGATCACCTGTACCAAACCTTTCCCCAACTTTAATATCATTACCCGGATCCTCGTTTGTAGCTAGACCGTAATCTAATATGATTTCGTCATAGGTAAGGTTCTCATTTAATTGGAACTAAGGCACTAGATGCAAAGATGCAAATTTAGGTGGAGTCCGCTCCCGGAGCAACTATAGAGGAATTCCCACAACTTAGATTCCCACTATTTAGATTACTGTACGTTAGAATCTCTTTCTATGATCGAATCCTGTTCCTCATAGATTTCTGTCCACTGATCATAAAGTATTCTTCCCCGCTGGGCTTCACACTGCCCTTCCTTCCCGTTGGGCTATACACCATCTTTCCCATCCACTGGTCCACACACACAAGCTTTCCCTCCCAGTGGGCCACACACCACCCTTCATCTCTTATGGGCCGCAAACCACCCTTCCTTCGTACTAGGCCATACACTACCCTTCCCTCCCACTGGGCCAAACACCACCCTTCCTTCCCACTGGGCAACACACCACCCTACCTTCCTACTGGTCTACACATCACCCTTTCCTTCCCACTAGTCCACGCATTGCCTTTCCTTTTCATTCCGACAGTCAATTGATTTAAACCATAAACGGCCGTTTTGATCCTACTGGCTATGCTTACCCTGTGAGCGGTAATCATGCAGGAAATGCTGATCTTGTGAGCGATAATCATGCAGGCCACGCTTACCCTGTGAGAGGGGTAACCATGCAGGCCATGCTTACCCTGTGAGAGGGGTAACCATGCAGGCCATGCTTACCCTGTGAGAGGTAACCATGCAGGCCATGCTTACCCTGTGAGAGGTAACCATGCAGGCCATGCTTACCCTGTGAGAGGTAACCATGCAGGCCATGCTTACCCTGTGAGAGGTAACCATGCAGGCCATGCTTACCCTGTGAGAGGTAACCATGCAGGCCATGCTTACCCTGTGAGAGGTAATCATGCAGGCCATGTTTACCCTGTGAGAGGTAATCATGCAGGCCATGCTTACCCTGTGAGAGGTAATCATGCAGGCCATGCTTACCCTGTGAGAGGTAATCATGCAAGCCATGCTTACTCTGTGAGAGGTAGTCATGCAGGCCATGCTTACCCTGTGAGAGGTAATCATGCAGGCCATGCTTACCCTGTGAGAGGTAATCATGCAGGCCATGCTTACCCTGTGAGAGGTAATCATGCAGGCCATGCTTACCCTGTGAGAGGTAATCATGCAGGCCATGCTTACTCTGTGAGAGGTAATCATGCAGGCCATGCTTACCCTGTGAGAGGTAATCATGCAGGCCATGCTTACCCTGTGAGAGGTAATCATGCAGGCCATGCTTACCCTGTGAGAGGTAATCATGCAAGCCATGCTTACTCTGTGAGAGGTAATCATGCAGGCCATGCTTACTCTGTGAGAGGTAATCATGCAGGCCATGCTTACCCTGTGAGAGGTAATCATGCAAGCCATGCTTACTCTGTGAGAGGTAATCATGCAAGCCATGCTTACTCTGTGAGAGGTAATCATGCAAGCCATGCTTACTCTGTGAGAGGTAATCATGCAGGCCACGCTTACCCTGTGAGAGGTAATCATGCAGGCCACGCTTACCCTGTGAGAGGTAATCATGCAGGCCATGCTTACCCTGTGAGAGGTAATCATGCAGGCCATGCTTACCCTGTGAGAGGTAATCATGCAGGCCATGCTTACCCTGTGAGAGGTAATCATGCAGGCCACGCTTACCCTGTGAGAGGTAATCATGCAGGCCATGCTTACCCTGTGAGAGGTAATCATGCAGGCCATGCTTACCCTGTGAGAGGTAATCATGCAGGCCATGCTTACCCTGTGAGAGGTAATCATGCAGGCCATGCTTACCCTGTGAGAGGTAATCATGCAGGCCATGCTTACCCTGTGAGAGGTAATCATGCAGGCCACGCTTACCCTGTGAGAGGTAATCATGCAGGCCATGCTTACCCTGTGAGAGGTAATCATGCAGGCCATGCTTACCCTGTGAGCGATAGTGCAAAAGGATTATAGTCACAGAGGACCATTTGTCGACCTCGCGTAGGCCAAGAAGCTGCTTCACTACACACTCTAATTACAGAAGTGAATCATCCACTCCACCTGATGTGAATATTAAACACAATATCAAGTCTTCGGGAATCTTGCCATCAACAATGCCGTCTTGTGCCATTTCTTGCAAGATCTTTTTGGGGAGACTCTTCGCTAAGAGACTGCGCTACTCACAGGGCTCTAGCTAGTGTGTCTCCAAATGCTTGTGACCACAAAGTTTATAAATCTTTTAAGGCTAGGTTGGAGAGACACTGAACTCCCTAACCTAGCATTAAATTCCTTATGATAACATTATCTTCTGATCTCCTTCCTTTATTCACTTGTCTTATGGGATACATTTCATTACGATAGGGATCTGCTTGTTCCATTCGCTTTTTTTTTTCTCATCTCCCGTAGCTTGAGGACTTACTGCCAGTCTGTAACTGATGACTGGGGAGAGAAAGAGAGAACCGCTCAAGTGTTAATGTATGGGATTAACTGATGCTGTTTGTATCATCTGTTTGTGCGTCTCCAGGTGCGTCTGTTTTGTGACGACAGGACCCACAACCGCTTCACGCCCACCAAGCACAACTCCCTGTGCGGCGGACGCTCTGCCTGGGAGATCATTCAGCAGACGACTGACTTCGCCGGTGGACGGTGAGTGCTGCTAGGGTGAGGGCGGGTTGGTGTGTGACAGGGTAAGTATGGAGGGTGAGGGCCAGGTGAGGTGGTGTCGTAGCTGGCCAGGATGAGAGCAGGTAGGAAGTCGTGGGTGTAAGGGTGAGGGCAGGTGGGGAGTTGTGAGTGACAGGGTTGAGGGCAGGTAGGATGCTGTGGCTACCAGGGTCAGCGCAAGAAGGGAAAAAGAGACGGCGTAAATGAGGACAGACGTGGTCCATATATGCCAGGGTGAGTTGAGAGGACTGTCGGAGTGAGGCCAGGGTGAGGATAACGGCCGCCAGGGTGAGGACAAGCAGAGGTTATGGCTACCAAAATGAGGAGAGGTAGACGGATTGGCTGGCTGCTTAGGAGAGATAGGTTAATGTGGTTGGAACCACTGTAAGGAAAGGACGATACATCTGTTGTCTGCCAGATATAGAACAGGACAATTTGATGACTGCCAGACTTAGAGCAGGACCAGTTGATGACTGCCAGACTCAGGATAATCCCATCTATTGGCTGGGGGATTTAGAACAGGCCACCTTGATGACTGCAAGGGATAGGACAGGCCAATGGTCTGTGGTTAAGGGGAAGGTCGCAGGCAGTATGCAAGATGAGGTCGTAAATTCACTGGAGACTGCGACTGTGACAAAGCTGTTGTAGATCTTAAGCATAAAATAATGTATCTTAATTTCGTTATATGTCTTTCTCTTTGCATATCCCTCCACCAAAAGATGTAACTTTTTTTTTTCATTATTTTCTACTGTGAACCAACCACTGACCGGTCATAATGGAAACGTTTGTCAGTAAGATAACTGAATGTTTATATTGTACCAGTATTCCAGCCATTGATCCCCAGTTCCATGTTAGGATAAGGAAATGTTACAAAGGAATACAAAGGGATTCAAACAGCAAGAGACCATTGGATCCTTTTGAGGCTGCTTGTAATAGTGGAGGCTGCTCACAGAATAGATGCGAGACCTCTCTCCTTATTTTTTCCCCATGTAGAATACAATTTCCATATTTCGACCCGATCGTCTCCTGCAGGAATGCGGCCAGAAACGGCAGTCGAGCTCTGGATCCCATTGTGAGGTTCGTGCGGCAGACGAGTCTCCGGTATGTCTTCGTCATTGAGGACACAGCCGCTATGAACCTCCAGGTCGGTGGCTACTCTCCCCTTCCCTGTGCTAGCGGGGAGAGATCCTACGTCACAGTGTTCATAACATGAATATTTACTGTGATTACTCGGCATTCATTCTCCTTTGAGCCTTTATAGTTAGTGTCTGGATAAGGCATTATGTGTACGCATAACACTGTGTCAACTTCTGATTTTAGGGAATTTTACTACAATTCTGCACATTATCTCTGATTAATGGTTACGATTCTGCTACCGACAGCGTCGCTGGGAGTTCCTGAGGAAGGCGATGCGTCGCGTGGTTGTGTACGACGTGCCGGACAGGACTTACGTGGGTGTGGTGACCTTCCACTCTACGGCGGTGACCGTCGCGCCCCTCACCTTTATCGAGGACGAAGACTCGGACATGAGGCAACGCGTCGGATCATCCTTACCCCGCAACCCCTCACCGGTCCCCGATAGCTACAAGTGCGTCATCTGTGGGCTGCAGGAGGCGCTCAGGATGATAGATACAACTGACAACAGCAACGGCGACGCTAGCGTGATCCTCATCACCAGTGGGTCAGGTCCACCGCCGCCGCAGCGAGAGGTGGACGAGATGACACGCCTCGCACGGCAACGTCACCTGAGGATCGAAGTCGTGTTGTATCCGCTGACGGAGAGGAGGGGAGCCGCGTCTGCCTCGCACGGCCTCGAGGCTCTGGTCGAGGCCACGCGAGGCTCCATCTTCATCGTCATGGACGAAGGTGTCGGCAATGACTCCAAGGTCAAGATGATGGTGGCACTGATGGACGCCCTCCTCGCGGCCGTGCAGCAGAGCACGCCCTCGTCAACTCCCAAAGCCCCCGTCCTGGTCCATAGTGCCGCGTATCCCGGCGGCATTGCTTCCATGTCCAGTGGATCGTTCGCCCTGGATGACTCGTTGGGCCCTAACGCACGCTTCTCCATCTATTACTACGACTTGAACCACGTGGGTAATACTATCCAGCTCATCGCCCCATCCGGACAGAAGATTGCCTCGGTCAATATACAGGAAGAGGATGGTGACGTTAACATGATCTTCATCAGCCTTGAGCAGGCAGAGGTGAGATGGACGCGTAACTAATTAGGCAGCGAGCACAGAAAAAAAAAAACATCGTACACAAAACCTTCCTTCAATGTCAGGCGCGACTTTTACTTTGTACTGTAAGTCATGATCAATCATAATGCATCTCCTTAGGTGAATCTAATGTTTCCATGAGAAGGTGAAAATACACCGTAAGTTCTCAGACGAGTTCTTTTAGATCTTCAGAATATATGATGAGAGAAAATCTCAACTCTTGTTTTCTTTAAGGTCGTCAGTTGTCCTACTAAAGCGAGATCTGCCCCACTGACAGCGTGGACTGTGGACGTTCAGCGTGGAGAACCGTGCTGACTCCCACCAGGGCCTGTACGTGCAAGTGACAGCCAAGCAGAACTCGTCAAATGGTCTACAGGTGCGCCTCTGGACGAGCTCGGGCTCTCGACCCATCAATACCACCGACCCGTCGACGCCCGTGGTGATCTACGCTGATGTGAAGTTCGGTGTGGCACCCGTTCTGAACACCCGCATTGTAGCGAGACTCCAGAGGCTCGGGACTAATGGGACTGGAAGCAGCTACCAGCCCATCTTCCTCGACCTTTGGGACAATGGCATTGGTGGTGATGAACCAGTGTTGCCTGCTGTATCGCTTAATGGCTTCTTCTCATTGTATAAAAAACTAATTTCCACCCGACACCCACATCACTGCAGAACACTCCCAGATCTAACTTTCTTTCAGTATCATTTTCTACATCTCTTTTCATAATGTTATCCTTCGGTGCTGAACGCATTTCTTCACCTTTTCCTCCTCGATTCTGCCACCAGCACCGTGTCATCGGCAAACATCACACACACACACACACACACACACACACAAACCTATAGAAATCCACTCATCTCGCATAAATCACTATTCCAGTCGCTCAGCAATCACTCTCTGTACACTCTGTCTTCGTATGTATATATATCAACTCGCGCCTTCATCTTAGCCCCTATTGAGCACAGCCGTAGCTAATTTATTCATAATTTCACCGTAACACAGATCTCATTCCTTCACTTGTCCCATCGTTAGTCATTTTACGAACTAGATCTTTTTTCTTTTTTCTTTTACGTTCAAGTTTTGTGGTCTTGGTTTAGGAGTGTCGTAATTTCATGGGTTAAGTTTTATGTCTATGGTTTATGATTACGTTGTATGTGTTGGGTAAAGTTTCGTGATTTTGGTTTAGGATCATGTCATGTTTATTGGGTTATGTCCTTTTATTTCAACCTTCATGTGTTAGATGGGGGATAATAGCGTATCCAGGTTTTGCAAAGGAACCAGATAACAACATGTTATGTACTTATATTGAGTAATAAGCTTAATGGACGACAGGAGATTTCATGGACAACGTAACAAATTTGCTGAAATACAGGCATTCGACAAAGCTGTAATACAGATTGGTCTAGTAATTTGCTGAAATACAGGTATTCGGCTAAGCTGGAATACAGACTAGACTAGTAATCTGCTGAAATACAGACATTCGACTAATTTGCTGAAGGGCAAGTATGTCGAAACGTATTACTGGATGAACAGAACCTACTGTATATAAAGAGATTTCTAAGGGTATATTTTGTTTTCATTTTGCCTAGTGTATATCCAGCTTAGTCTTTGAGACGAAGATGGTTCATTTGAAATGAGGTACATTGGATAAGCGATTCATTTCATCTAACGTTTTTCTTCTTTCTATTTCAAAAATATAATTCCAACACAATAGTCAAAATTAAGAAAAACAAATATTATTGCCGTGTTTAAATGCATGTATTTTTCAATACGTTAATCTTGAATGTTTATGGAACGATATTAGGCATTTAAATCATCTGGAGTACTTATTACATGAACATTTGGATAGTTTTTCTCATATGAACATTTGGATATAGTTCTTATATGAACATCTGGAGATAGTTCTTACATGAACATTAGGATATAGTTCTTATATGAACATTTGGAGATAGTTCTTACATGAACATTAGGATATAGTTCTTATATGAACATTTGGAGATAGTTCTTACATGAACATTAGGATATAGTTCTTATATGAACATCTGGAGATAGTTCTTATATGAACATTTGGATGTAGTTCTTATATGAACATTTGGAGATAGTTCTTATATGAACATTGGGATATAGTTCTTATATGAACATCTGCAGTACATCAGCGATCATAGCCTTTATCTACTCAGCTCCTGTGTGTTTACGCCGACAGATCCCGATATCACTAAAGGCGACGGTGTATACTCCCGGTACTTGCCCCCGCTCCCAGGGAACCCCGGACGCTACCTCCTGAGCGCAGACGTGGACAACACTGACGGTGTGGCTCTGTTGGCTCAGGGGCTCCCCAGCCGCCATCATAAGAAGCCACTGTCCCACTTGCACCACTACCATCACCATGGTTACGACGCGCGGAGCAGCGAGCACACATGCTGTGGATCCTCCCTGCCGTACGTGCTCACCCGCCGCGCTACTCCCTTCCTGCGACACATCACATGGGGAGTTGTGGAGGTGGCGTCTTCCCCAGTTCTGCGCGACAGCGTCCCTCCCTCACGCATCTTGGACCTCCGCGTGGAGGTGAACCACACGGCCCATGAGATTAAGCTGCTCTGGACTGCCCCGGGGGATGACTGGGATGTGGGGCGAGCCCATCATTACGAGGCTGTTGTGGCGCCCTTCTGGAGTGAGGCCCAGGCCTTCCAGGGCGACCGTCTGACGAATCTTCCCAAGCCCTTGGGAGCTGGCATCCTCCATACCACCAACCTTCACTTCATCAGATACGAAGAGGTTAGTATACGTTCGAGTTCAAGTTGCAGTCAAAGGGTAAGGACACAACAAGTTACTCTTATTTAAAACACCTGACGATTCAATCACGAGCTAGTGCCTCATACACCTTGATGATTCGTATGCAACATTTGTATTGACGATACATGTTTCAAAGAAGGAAAGAAAAAGATATCAAAATTATGGTGCAAAGACTGAAAACAGGACTATACCTTCAAAACACACCCACCATCTTTGCCCCAACAGGCAGTGACCTCTCTTTCCAAACACTCCTCAATGCACGCAGGATATCAGTCCTTCTCCCATCCTATGATTCATCCCAGCTCCCATGGTTCCTTCCGCTGCCTAAAGCACTTCATTTCCTCCAGGTCCCTCTTGTTCAAACTTACACTCAAAACCATCCCGTCTCATCCCCCTGCTGCACCTCACTACATTACTTTTATTGACATATATCCTTAGCTTCCTCCGTTACATGCCCTCCAAAACCCAGTCACAAGCTTCTTTGAGTTCGTCTCTGGAGTCTGCCACCATAACCGTGTCATATGCAAACAGTAACTGATTCACATTGCATACCCCTCTCCCCACCAGCAGCATATTATAATCAATCATGATGATAATGATTAATAACCAACGGTAATAACGATACTAATGATCACAATGATAATAATCGGCAATAATGATAAACTTGTGTCTCAGAATAAGAAAGCTATTGGACTATAATGTATCTGTCTGGTTGGGTGTGTGACAGCTGTGGTACGTGACGGTGCGCGGTGTGGATGAGGCAGGCAATGTGGGTGGCGTGGGTAACATTGCCCCACTCTGGGTTCCTCGCCCTCCCAGTACCTATGAGATCACCACCAGGACCCATCCAGCACTCACAACATCAGGTGACTCTCACCACTTCTCTCCTACCCTCGCCTCTGATTAAGTGTTCCTTATAGATGCATGTGGGGATATGCAGAAGCATGTAGCTCATCCCTATTCTGACGTTGATATTACGATTTGGGTATAGATAGCTATATCAAGGGCGGGTTCAATTAATCTTTTATATTTTTTCCCCTCATACTTTAAGGTAACTATGCGATGCCTTCAGAGCTTGGGTCAGGTCGGCCCGTTGGCGCGATGGAGCTGCGGCTGGGAGATGTGGCAGTGATCATGGGGAGTATCGGTGGGTTTGTCCTGGTGGTGGCCGTGGTAGTGGCCTACTTCTACTGCCACACCACCAGGAGACGGAAGCAGGAGAATGAAAAAGACCTGCAGAAGGCGCAGCAGGGTGAAACCTACAGCGGGAGCATCACTGTCAAGCCGAGTGCAGAGGATGACAAGGGCAGCTACGAGTCTCTGAACAGTGTGGCCGAGGAGACGCCAAAGTGTGGCAGGGATGGTTCCCCTCGATCTCCAGTCCAGTCGTGGGGTTCGATCACTCAGCTCCAGGGACGCGGTCGTCGATCGTCATTCCCCAGCGAGGTGACCGGAGACGCCAGGGCGACCCGGGAAGCTGGCGGTCCACCCTACCCGGACGTCACGGTGACGAACAAGCAGCCAACTGACGGTGAGGATGGTGGTGCCGGAGCCCTCCAGCCACCGGTGTACCTACCGTGCCAGCAGGAGGAGACAGCTTCCTACTGCCCCATCCCAGCACCTGACCGTGATAGCTACGCGACCGCGTGGGGGGACAAGCCCATGACAGGCCACTTGCTCTCCCGTACGACAGACGTGACACCTGCGCCTATTACGTACCAACCGCAACCGCACCCTCCGCCTACTGACCGCAAGCATCGAAATGTGACCCACGTGTAGGTATGACGCCGTTGACACTGCTGCTACCCGAGCGCTCAACTGGTGGTCGCGGTAAATTCTGCCGGTACGCTGGTGACCTCGACACTGAACAGGGTTCGACATCAGGCTCATATATATATATATATATATATATATATATATATATATATATATATATATATATATATATATATATATATATATATTTATATATATATATATATATATATATATATATATATATATATATATATATATATATATATATATATATAGTCCTCAGAGCGGAGCAGTGATGTTCAATGGTGTATACTTAAGTAAGAACCACACGCGAGAACTGAACAGACAGGGGGAGGGATTTATTGAAAAGAAATGTAGCTGTCTTCCATGAAGCGCTTGGTCAAGAAAGTCGTGGTGAATGTCGTGTTCTACAACGTCTTCCGAGTCCTCTGTAACCGCTCGGCCAAAGCACCGTGGTGCTCCACATTCTCCTGCCAAACAAAACAGAGACTCTGACGTCACGAAAATAATGATAGATATCTTTACTGTTCTCGAGTCCCATTTAAGAGCTAGGATGAAACTGTATTGATCCTGTATCTTGGAATTCTCGGTGGAATGATTTTCCACACGAGCTGAAGCCTCTCTTCGTCATTTCAGCCTGATGGAAATGCAAGGGACCAAAATACGAGTGAAATTCCATAAGGGGACTCAGAGCTGTATCCTCCCTCACTTTGCATGGGCACCACCGCCTTGTGATGATGGCATGTCTTAGCTCATACTGTATCACATAAGGTGGAAGCAATGCATAAACTTATGAAGAGGAACGGTGTTACATGTGATGTACATAAATCGATGTGACCGCATTCGTTAACTGAATGTCTGATATGATTTTCCTTTCGTTCAGTCTCTCTGTCTCATTTTCTCATTTGTTTCTCATCGAGAGACTTTAAAGCCTGTTTTATGTGTGTTCTGAACCTCCATACTACACCCGTTTCCCATCCCTAAGGTGTCCTATAAAAACCCAAGTTATCATAAATATAAAAGAGAGTTTTTCTTTGCCAAACAGTCGAGATTTACAAAGGGTGTCAAACTTTTTATGTTGTTCTGTGCTTCATGGTCGTGTGAGAGGGAAGCAGATAAGATTTGAGCTTAAATTCAGGACGTAACGAACACTCAATGTTCCTTGTGGGATGTGAGGAGTGAACATTTTGAGCACTTTCAGCCCAGCTGCTGATAATAATGGAAATCGCTTCATTCTTTTTCTTTTTTTTCTTGTGGTAAGTTTAGCGGCATGATGATGTATGCTATACTGTGTCCAGGTGAACACATACGAGTGTGAAACTCTCTGTCTCTCCCCGTAACACACGGATAACAGTACACATATACGCAAACTGTACTCCCTCCCCGAACAGTACAAAGAGGTAGTTAATACACACACACACACACACACACACACACACACACACACACACACACACACACACACACACACACACATACATACATTACTTCCTCTCCAAACAGTACAAAGAGGTAGTAAATACACACACACACACACACACACACACACACACACACACACACACACACACACACATACTTCACTTCCTCTCCAAACAGTACAAAGAGGTAGTAAATAAACACACACACACACACACACACACACACACACACACACACACACACACACACACACACATACTTCACTTCCTCTCCAAACAGTACAAAGAGGTAGATAAATACACACACACACACACACACACACACACACACATACACACACACACACACATACTTCACTTCCTCCCCAAACAGTACAAAGAGGTAGATAAATACACACACACACACACACACACACACACACACACACACACACACACGTACCAATCGAAAGAATTCATTTTCATTTCAATTCTGGCCGTCAGTTTAAGACTTGAGTCACGTCTTGGCAACACACACAAGTCAGGAGAGGAGCGCGTCACATCTGAACTGCCGCTTCGGCCAGCATCGCCTCCGCCCACGATGATCATCTGGACACGTGACCGACACACAGAACCGCCTGTGATCCTACAGATACCGCAAGCAGCTTTTAAGGTCGTGTTTCCTCTCTCCTGGAAATCATTCTTTCTCGACAAGTTGAGAAAGAGCGAGAGCGAGCGAGCCCGCCCGCCCGCCCGCCCTCGGCCGCTCGCCCAACCGCCCCCCTCTCCCGCGCTCACCCCCTGCCCGCACACCCTGCCCACTCCTTAAGCTATCCCTACACCACTCTGCCAACTCCTTAAGCCCCACTCCTTATGCTACCCCTACGATAAGGATTTGTAACATTTTCCTACTGTGAATTACGCACATGTTATATAGGACGCCGAAGCGTATGTCCTACGAACGAAACGTTGTACGGTGTATGGCATTATAGTCCTCAATAAAGACTTGACAGCTGAGTGTACGTCTGTGGTGTTTACTTTCGATGCCTGATATCTTCTTTTCAAAGTGGTTTGAGCGACTGTGCTGGTTATACCACTGAGGTGGAAGGTGCTCGAGTTATCTCGTGGAGTGACGATAGAGCATCACACTCATTCATGGATGACATGTATAAAGTCTTGATCATATCAAGTCTTCAGAGACTTCAGATCTCTCTCTCTCTCTCTCTCTCTCTCTCTCTCTCTCTCTCTCTCTCTCTCTCTCTACCCATGTGTCACCTTCCATGATCTCAAGATTCGTGGTTAAATGCCGCTTGATCAGTCTCTGTGTTGATGCCCTAAGGAGGGTGAAGAACACACTGTGGAGGTTCTTGAAACTATGGTGTGAAAACGGCGTCTGGGGATGTTGCTCCCTGAAGAACAACGAAAACGTGAGAGTTTCTAGTGATAATCATTCTATGATCTTTAGAAATATATATACAAAAAAATCACCAGGACTTAGACGAATTTTTTTTTTTTTGGCTTACATTTTGGTGGTTACGTATGCCATCATCAGAGCTAAAAAAGAAATGATGGTATGCTGTTGATAACACAGAATCTGTGTTATATATATATATATATATATATATATATATATATATATATATATATATATATATATATATATATATATATATATATATTTCTTCTTTTTTCATACATATCCGCCATTTCCCGCGTTAGCAAGGTAGCGTTAAGAACAGAGGACTGAACCTTAGAGAGAAAATCCTCCCTTGGCCCCCTTCTGTTCCCTCTTTTGGAAAAGTAAAAACTGGAGGGGAGGATTTCCATACTCCCGCTCCCTCCCCTTTCAGTTGCCTTTTACGACACGCAGGGAATACCTGGGAAGTATTCTTTCTCCCCTATCCCCAGGGGATAGTAGGATGTCTTAAAAGCAAGGAAGAAGGATCGATGGTAGGATGTGGTAAGGCATGGCCGAGGAAAGGATGGAAGGATATGTTAAAGCACAGAGGCCTTCAACTGGGCAACTTTCTGAGGCCCTAGAACTGGAAAACCCTCTGAAACCCTAGAACACTCTAGGAGTAACGTTTCTTTTTGTTCTGTTATTGTAACTATCTCGCACAGCTGCTGAGGTCTGCTGCGCCTAATACTCACACGACGAACGCTGTTTACCGATGAGGTAGCAAGACGTGCGCCGTGTCGCTGACTGACGAGGGTGTCGCATCGCGCGGTGAATTAAGCGACGCCTGTCGCAGTTTGCTCCGTCTTCTCCAACTCGCGAGAGTAACGGGAGTAACTAGAGGCAACACCACGAGGAACAGAAAGCACGTGTGGAGGACGCCAGATCAACCTCCCGCGTGGAGGAGTCTGTGCGTAGCATTCAGTGGTTCCTGAGGACGTGCTGGTGGAGGTGCATGTGATAGTGGCAGCCAGCTAGAGGTGCGGTGGAGGCGAGTCCACCATCACACACACACACACGCACACACACGCGCACACACGCACACACGCACACACACACACACACACACACACACACACACACAAGTCGACACAGTGGAGGCAGAATCGATGAATACTGATCAGAAATGAATATATAGAGATGAAAGGAGGTAACATGAGAGGGAGAGAGATAAGACAACAGATAAAGATACGAAATAAGAGATAACAAGATTGGGAAAATGAATGAAAATGAACAAACTATGAGACATGAATAGCCAGTTAGGGTTGTAACAACCAGAAACAGCCAGTTAGGGTTGTAACAACCAGAAATAGCCAATTAGGGTTGTAACAACCATAAATAGCTAGTTAGGGTTGTAACAACCATAAATAGCCAGTTAGGGTTGTAACAACCAGAAATAGCCAATTAGGGTTGTAACAACCATAAATAGCCAGTTAGGGTTGTAACAACCAGACATAACAAAGAGATCTTCATCAGGCACTGCACTTAGTTGCCTCTAAGATCACTGGACATAACGAAGGAGAATATAACGAGTCAACCTAACCAGTTATCACTAACAACATTGGATGACAGTAATCATAACCAGTTAACTTAATCAGTTATCACAAAGCACACTGGGTAGTAGAGAGGGAGGGGGGTGGGGGGGATATAACTAGCCAATTTAACCAGTCACCACAAAGACCGCTGGACATAACGAATCAGTTATCACCAAAACACCAGACATAAGAAAGGAAGTGTAATCCAATATAATCGGTGACTAAGAACATCGAATATAATAAAGGAAGTATGATCCAATGTAACCAGAGACTAACAACACTGGACATAACAAAGGCAGAATAACCATCCATTATAACAAATGACTAACACCACTGGACATAACAAAGGAAGTATAATGCAATATAATCAGTGACCAACAACCCTGGACATAACAAAGGCAATATAACTCAATATAACCAGTGACTAATAACCCTGGACATAACAAAGGCAATATAATCCAATATATCTAGCAACCAGGATCACTAGCAAAGGCAATATAGTCCAGTATAACCAATGTCTAACAACACTGCACACGTAGGCAGAATAACCATCCAATATAACCAATGGCTGCACACAACAAAGAGAGGCTCGCTAAGCAGGAGGTGGTGGAGGGGAGGAGGTGCTGAGCGTGCACCGTGCACATTACAATCCGCCAGGTTAGCGAAGCAGGGAGTACCGCCACCCTCACTCACCAACGTCCTCCTCCAGCCTCACTCACCACTGTCCCCCTCCATCCTCACTCACCAGTGTCCCCCTCCATCCTCACTCACCAGTGTCCCCCTCCAGCCTCACTCACCAATGTCCCCCGCGACTCTCACTCACCAACGGGCCCCTTCAGCCTCACTCACCAATGTCCCCCGCGACCCTCACTCACCAACGTCCTCCTCCAGCCTCACTTACCAACGTCCTCCTCCAGCCTCACTCACCAACGTGCCCCTCCACCCTCACTCACCAACGTCCTTCTCCAGCCTCACTCACCAATGTCCCCCGCGACCCTCATTCACCAGTGTCCCACTCCAGCCTCACTCACCAACGTGTCCCTCCACCCTCACTCACCAACGTGCCCCTCCACCCTCACTCACCAACGTCCTTCTCCAGCCTCACTCACCAATGTCCCCCGCGACCCTCATTCACCAGTGTCCCACTCCAGCCTCACTCACCAACGTGTCCCTCCACCCTCACTCACCAACGTGCCCCTCCACCCTCACTCACCAACGTCCTTCTCCAGCCTCACTCACCAACGTGCCCCTCCACCCTCACTCACCAATGTCACCCGCCACCCTCACTCACCAACGTCCTCCTCCAGCCTCACTTACCAACGTCCTCCTCCAACCTCACTCACCAACGTCACCCGCCACCTCACTCACCAACGTCAGCCGCCACCTCACTCACCAATGTCACCCGCCACCCTCACTCACCAACGTCAGCCGCCACCTCACTCACCAATGTCACCCGCCACCCTCACTCACCAATGTCAAACAAAGGAAGAAATTCCATCTGTGCTGGACTGCCCACAGCTTAATGGCGTTCCCCACTATATTTTCGGAACCCTGACTCTCGGCCTCTACTAGGGGAAAAATCATTTAAAAAAAAAACATGGTAATACAATAATAAAACCAATATTTCAGTGGAAATATTTTGATATATTTTTTTTCCACCCTGCTGCTGGCGTTGACGCGGTACCCGTAAGCCACCAGTATAGACTGGTAATCAAATCAGAACCATTATTTCTCTCCCCCCCTTTTTGATTATTACTACCATTTTTTTTTTTTTTGTCTATATTGAAATGCCAAATGGAAATTTTTATACTGCCATATCTCTCTCTCTCTCTCTCTCTCTCTCTCTCTCTCTCTCTCTCTCTCTCTCTCTCTCTCTCTCTCTCTCGTCCTCCAGGATAACTTTCTCGAATGGCACGAACGCTGGACAACTCCCAGGGCCACGAATGTTGATGATTATAGAGCCATAGTTCCGTGCATAACCCACAGTACACGAATATTGATAACTATAGAGCCATAGCTCTGTGCATAACCCACAGTACACGGATATTGATAACTATAGAGCCATAGCTCTGTGTATAACCCACAGTACACGAATATGGATAACTATAGAGCCATAGTTCCGTGCATAACCCACAGTACACGAATATTGATAACTATAGAGCCATAGCTCTGTGCATAACCCACAGTACACGGATATTGATAACTATAGAGCCATAGCTCTGTGTATAAACCCACAGTACACGAATATGGATAACTATAGAGCCATAGTTCTGTGTATAAACCCACAGTACACGAATATTGATAACTATAGAGCCATAGCTCTGTGCATAACCCACAGTACACGGATATTGATAACTATAGAGCCATAGCTCTGTGTATAACCCACAGTACACGGATATTGATAACTATAGAGCCATAGTTCTATGTATAACCCACAGTACACGAATATTGATAACTATAGAGCCATAGTTCTATGTATAGCCCACAGTACACGAATATTGATGATCTTTGAGCTCTAATGCTATTCATAACCCTTAATGCACGAATAATGATAACTTTATAGCCCTACTACCGTGCGTAATCCTCAGTGTTCGAATATTTCAATAACCTTCAGCAAACGAACTTACGTATAACATCAGTGCACGAATACTGCTAATAAAACATTAGTGCACGGACGACTGATGATCTTCAGGACATGAATACATCGGGGCCAGCACGAATGATAACATTCAGTACACGAAAGCTTGATAACAAGCATGACCAGCACGAATGATAACATTCAGTACACGAAAGCTTGATAACACGCATGCCCAGCACGAATGATAACATTCAGTACACGAAAGCTTGATAACAAGCATGACCAGCACGAATGATAACATTCAGTACACGAAAGCTTGATAACAAGCATGACCAGCACGAATGATAACATTCAGTACACAAAAGTTTGATAACAAGCATGACCAGCACGAATGATAACATTCAGTACACATTAGCTTGATAACACGCATGACCAGCACGAATGATAACATTCAGTACACATTAGCTTGATAACACGCATGACCAGCACGAATGATAACATTCAGTACACAAAAGCTTGATAACACGCATGACCAGCACGACTCATGATAACACATATGCACGACCGCTTCTGATAACATTCAGAGCACGAAAGATATCGATATTCTGAAACTGATAACAACGAACATTCTTATCGATATTCTGAAACTGATAACAATTTAACATTCTTAGTGTGCGAAGTCTGCTGATATCTCTAAGTGCACGAAATGACCACAGTATTGCAAGCCTTTCGTACACGAATGTCCCTTTTAACCTTAAGATCCCTCAGTCACTGTTGAAAGCATCACCGATGCAAATCGCTGATACTCCTTAATGCACCACCTTTGTTGGTAATCTTCAGGTGAGCGAGTATATCTGACGGCTTTGAGAGAATGGATACTGCTGGGAGAGAAGGGTGTCGCCTCCAGCCAGGCCCGGAGGGGCAGCCCCTCCGGGCCTAGGTTAAGTAACATCTTCGGTACGTTACTTTAAAGCATTTAATGTCATCCTTGCCATCTTGATAGAGGTCCATACTTCTCCATCAAAACATCAGAAGAATAAAGCTAAGGAGCTCTCACCAGTCTATGCTTATATATATATATATATATATATATATATATATATATATATATATATATATATATAAATATATATATATATATACATATATATATATATTATATATATATATATATACATATATATATATATATATATATATATATATATATATATATATATATATATATATATATATATATATATATATATATATATATATTTTTTTTTTTTTTTTTCCCAATTGCCTATTTTGTCTCTAGACGCTACAGTTACCATCACACCCGCATCTCCTACCCTATCACTGAATTCGCCTCATGAACAAATACATTTTCACTTCTTCAGGGAAGACTTAGAACAAAGTCTCGTACGGGGAGAGAGAGAGAGAGAGAGAGAGAGAGAGAGAGAGAGAGAGAGAGAGAGAGAGAGAGAGAGAGAGAGGGTAGGTTAACCATCTAGATAACCCATTACGAAAGCTGTATTAAGCAGGTCTAGGAATATATATGAGGGAGCAAACTACATTTTCTCCTACAGCCTCGGAAACGCGAGGTCTAACGCACACGGCGTCGTCCGGGACAGATGCTTGTCTTACCCCAGACGTGACGTTGGTATAGGGAGTCGCAGCAATCAGTTGAGTGCTTCACCTCCCGTGGCTTTATGACCTAGTTTGACCTCTTCTCATGGCTTCCCCCCCCCACTACCACCACCACCACCACTCTCAACCCTTGGCACGGGAAGTTGCATCATTTAAATGTGCGAGACTTGCTTGCGGACTGCTGTAAGAGAGAGAGAGAGAGAGAGAGAGAGAGAGAGAGAGAGAGAGAGAGAGAGAGAGAGAGAGAGAGAGAGAGGCGTGCGTGCCTGTTGGTAAGGTGGGCAGAGAGTCTGAAGGCGATGCTTGGTACGGCGTGGTGCGAGTCTTTCCTTCCTGAATTTCCTCACTTTACATCATCTGTCCTTTGTTCTCCGAGGCACAGCTCCCTTTCCGGTCGTCCCATCTCGGTAATCGGAACTGAAGCGACTTCAGCCTGTTGTACTCCCGGCAGTGGCGTTACGCAGGGTTCTCTCCTATTACCTACGCTGTTTCCTCTTCCCCCAAATGACCCCCCTCTTCACCCTCCAATCCTTGTTACTCTTACGGCAATGACTGCGTACCAGTCACCTTATCTCATTTTCCCCCTCCCCTCGTCACCCGTAGTGCATTTTCTTTTCCTCGCTCTGAAAATATTTCCTTCTTTTGATTTGGAATGAGGAAGCAGTGACATCCTTAATTTCAATAGTGATAAACGGCATTTCTCTCTATTTCTCTTCCTAAATCTCACGTACACATGAAGACCTGCGATTATAATACCTCACTGGCAAGGCCACGGCACAGACGGATGAGTGTGTCACTTATGATATGCTTTGGCTTATCCTAAATTTGAATTCTCGTACTAAGCATCTCCTTCTTTACGTAGTTCCTACAGCAAAGGGGTGGCCTTCCCCGTGTCTCAATGCACAGGACCACCATATCCACATCCAAGACCAACCCTCCCTTTTTCGACCTATCTTAGACTAAGGGCTCCTTCGCGAGGAGCCCTCAGAGAAGGGCGTCGTAAGGCAGTCATGATGGGTGCTCCCTCATCTATCTGGATAGCTGACCCCCCCTCAATCCAAGTTCTGAAAGCTGGTTTAGTACGACACGTCTCTAGCATACGCGATATCAAAAGAAGACTTAAGGTCTATGAAGGTTGGGCATATGTTCTAACGACAAGTAAGTATTACGCAAAGCAATGGGGGTGTCTCCCTGCCAGATGAGGGGATGGTTGGGTGGAGAAGACGTACTGGGGATGACACGACTATGTATGGGATCAGATCCCATTGACAAATCAAGACGCGTGGGTTCATGTGTAGGTTGGTGGGTGAGATACTGTGTATCACTAAATGAATGTATTCTGGGTTTATCAGCACTACTGGTAGTATGGCAGGATGATCATGAGTCCCAGAAAAGTATTTGCTTAAGCGCTTTCGTGTATTTCAACACATCTTCAGAAACAAATATACACAGACACCAGTCGATGTTAACAGGGTTACATCTTACACGGTAATGAAGCAGGTAGTGTCAGAGGAAACTCAGGTAATAAAAGTGTGCTGATAATACTCCTTATTCAGGGTGAATTTACAATTCTTAAATCACAAACTTACAAGTTTTACTGCTACATGTGATGGTAATTCCTTTATCCTACATGTATGGATTATTGAAGACCTATAAACCTAATTACTCAACAAGGCCAATAAATTCTGGGGATCTGCCGCTTACAAGTTATCTATATGGCTAGTTAGAATTCAGTCTCCACTTTTAGGAAGCATTTCAAACTCATGTGATCTTATGAACAAACTCAATCGTGTATCTGTTCAGCCAGAGGAGAAGCCTGCAAGTTTTGGTGCTTGCTCATTGCTCACCAAAGTCCCCATTAATGATATCCTTGATTATCCTTCGGAAAAACTCCAGGACCATGAACTGGAATTACCATTACCCCATGATTAAAAAAAAAAAAAACCAACATAGGTAGTAAACATGATAAAACAAACGATGTGAGCTGATGTTGAAAATATAAAAAGATTTTCCAGGCTTGAAAGTGAAAATGTGTACGAAGTTGCAACACATCTTGATCCTAGATATAAAATTAAATTCTTTTCCTCTTCTCACATCACTAATCAAGATGCCAGACTATGTGAAGAGATGACTCAGCTGAGCATCAAGGCAAATGAAGACGACGAACCAACCAGAAAACGAAAAAGAGATGACAAAACACAAACACATCCCAGCCAACACCTATGGAACTTGTGATGAAGCAATGACCTCTATTCTTGCTTCCAGTAGTGATGAAGAAGCGGGAGAGAGAGACACACACATGTAGCAATGGAAGATACTGAGAGGTTATCCCAAGGAAGAGAGAGTCAATGGAACAAGTGAAGACAGTTTGTGATGGTGGAAAGAAAAGATGAGAATCTACCCTGATTTGGCGAAGGTCACTTGCCGATATCTTTGATGCCCCTCAAGCAGCGTCCCTAGTGAGCAGTTATTCAGTGGTGCTGGCTTGATCTATGATGCAAAACGTAAGCGGCTTTTAGCAAAAAAAAAGAAAAAAAAAAAGGCAGAGAAACTTTTGTTTTTGAAGGAAAAACTTGCCTATCTTGAACTTTAGATACTGAATGACTAAGCGATGAAAGAGCAGCTGTTGATAATAGATCAGGAGTTAAGTTAAGCACTTTTAAAAAGGTAGAGGTTGGGGAAAGTGGTTGGTGGGATGCACGATGAGTTGGGTCCCCGTCCCACACCCTAGTAACACAGCTTCTGTGGCTGAAACTCGCCATAACAATAAGAAACTACAACCCCACACAGTACTTTGTAACGAAAGTAGCTGCCATTTGGAAATGATCCATGTTGTGTAACGGCTGAATGATTCATAATCGATAAGAATTTATGATAAAACATCCTGAAAACATCCTCATCCGCAAAATACGTTAAACATGATATCCGCACACACATCCCGCACCCGCGAACCTCTGAGTTCAGACAATCCAGTGCATCCTAGTCAGCACCAGTGAAAGTAATTCGGAACCAGATTCACAGATGAGATTGTTAACATACTCGTCGCTAACGAAGTCCTTTGAGTTCTTATGACAAGTGATGTTCTCAAGTCCCAAAGGCATTCGGTTGGCATGCATGAAGGACTGGCTTCTGATGGCAAGCTATGTCCGGTGTGAATTCTATTGGGCGTATTAGGCTCTGTCATATATATAATCTGCGTTCGAATCCAACGTGTATTTCCTGAGGATTTGATATGACATTGAGATTCAAACACGACATGAAACTTTATTTGTTGTGCTTTCTAAGGAAACAGAGAAACACGTGAATAAACGCATTTTCATGCAAAATCACACATGCATTAAGTCACATACATATAAGAAGAAAAGGAAAATACACGCCAAACATACACACAAACCCACACATACACAAGCGTAAAAACATACATACAGACATATTTCCGCTTAAACACACACACACACACACACACACACACACACACACACAAACAAACATATGCACGTACTGATTTGTGAGCCGAATTCCAAGGAAATAGAATCGAAATTGAAGACCGGGCTTGCAACTGCTTGACGCTCAGCGAATTTTCGGTTCGGAGTGAAATTGATTTTTTTCCCCCCTTCGGCACCACCGTCAACCCTGGAGGAAATTTAGAGACGCGACAAGTATATTTCATCTGATAGTGAGAGTGAATAGTGCAGCCTGAAAATAAAAATGGTTGCCATACCATATTATTTCCCTAGCCTGAGCCTAGCCCACTTTCATTATTCGCTTATGCCCAGCATGTAAAAATCAATGTAATTCCATCAGGAAATGTCGAGATTAACCAAGTCTATGATATCTAGTTCTGTGAAATATTCAAGGTAGAACAAGGAAGAGGAAATGGGACAATATGTAAGTATCCAATAACGAAAATTTGCTAAGCGAGTAACACTAAGGTTCCAGACACCTCCAACACTCACGGATATAAACTTAAATTTGTCAATATTGACCGTAGATTTGTACACATTAATAATAATGTTTAAGGAAAGATTACATGCGCTTGGTCAGTTTCACTTGCTAAACCAACTCACTCCAGTGAACCAGTCTCGAAAGTTACTTAAAGTCTGTAGAATAAGGTTAAATAAGCCTTAAATCGGTCTTACGCAGCAAAAAATGAAGCAAATGCGGACGACCAAATACGAGTAGCGCATCCCGTCCCCTTCGTGTGGCTGAGCTAGAAAAGCAGAACTCCAGGTAGAGCTCATCAGCCACCAGGGCTCATCAAGTTCATTAGATGGGTAATCTAAGATAATGGAAGACATGTAGGGAGAGGTTATGCAATTCGCTAAGGGGGAGGGTTAGAGAGAGCGGGTTGCTGAGCGGCTGGAGGCAAATCGACGCTAAGAAGAAGCTGGGGAATATCACGTGGAACACGGTAGTCGCTTGCGAACACACCCAAGTGCAGTTTTGGAATATTAAGTAGCCAATGACGCGTTTTGTCAAAAGCAATTGAGACAGTTGTTAAAACAAAGGCATCAAGTCTTAGTGTGTGTGTGTGTGTGTGTGTGTGTGTGTGTGTGGACTATACCACTACATCTTTGGAAGGGCTTGAATGAAATTACTTAAGCGTCTTTTGAGAAGCAATTCCAAGATGACAACCTCAGAGCTTACAATATCGCTTCCAAAACAGCGATATAAGAGTGAAGGAAACCTTTTTTAAATTGATTTCATTGGAATTGGCAAAACAGCTATTTCGGCTGCAGTTCATTATGTATGATTTTGAACATGTGTTTTTCTTAAACATATTTTGATATCAGTCGCAAGAAAAACATTTGTAGACCAAATGTAGCTGCAAAAGTTAATTAGTATGAAAATCCTTAATTAGTAGGAGAATTCATTGTTTCACTCAGTGATAATTGAAACAACAATGTAAACATACCATTTGGTGTGATATTTTTTTAATTTCAAAAATACTGATGGCGGATCCCCCCCCCCCTCGGGTATTTTGTAAACTAAATGAAATTATAAAAATTGATAAGAAAGACAAATCAGCCTGGATATATGTCTTCCATAGACATATAGTAGACATACACAAAACGTTACGTTAGACTTAAGTTTGTAGATAAGAATAACCGCTAAAATACTCGATAATCATAATATAACTTTGCTAAAGTATATTAAGTTATAGTAATCCATTACATTCCTTCGATACAGTGGGCATACTAATCAATGATTCAGTATAATCTTGGAATTACCAATCACTGATTTATTGCATTCTTGGGCATAGTAATCAGTTTATAGCATTAGAAAATCATTATTGTCATATATATATATATATATATATATATATATATATATATATATATATATATATATCACACATAGTCGCCATTTCCCTAGTTAGCGAGGTAGCGTTAAGAACAGAGGACTGAGCCTGAGGGAAAATCCTCATTTGGCTCCCTTCTCTGTACCTTATTCATACTGTCATATCTCCTGTTTCCTTATCTTACTAAGTCTAGTCAAACATTTTCATCATTCACCTGTCTTATATAAGTCCAACATATAATCAGTGAATCGATATATTCATGACACGACACGTTAATGACTCCCCGGTTATATTCTGTGGCTCAGATATATCTCCCGTGGTTTATTCTTTTTTTTTTTTGAAGACCTATACTCTTATGTAAGGGAGTTCAGTTCGGTTCCACACCTCTGTTTGTCTGGTAACGGCGGAACTAATGAATGGCTCCGCTACCCATATTTTAATGATCTGTGAGAGGGGGGGGGAATGGTCTTTCAAAATATATATATATATATATATATATATATATATATATATATATATATATATATATATATATATATAGTGATGTTACTGATCTCGTGTCCCGTTTTCCTTTAGGCGATATTGACCAACGCGTTGGTTCGCATAGAGCGCGGGGGTGGGGGTGTTGAGGGGGAGGGGCTAGTAGCATGGTGGGGGCCACCACCCACATCAAATACTATGCGTTCGTTCGTTCGTTCCTCTCTCTCTCTCTCTCTCTCTCTCTCTCTCTCTCTCTCTCTCTCTCTCTCTCTCTCTCTCTCTCTCACTCTCTGTCTATCTATCTCGCCCGCTAAGCAACCCGCTACCCTCTTCCCCAGCCAATCGCGCGTGAACGTACCCTAAGAGAGGAGCCAGCTCGGCCAAGGGAAAATCATTGAAGGTCAAAAGTGTTAGAGGCGGGGAAAAAAAAAGAGAGTAAACAACACCACTGCTGAGGATGAAGAAAAGTGGAGGAAACACTTCGACAGCTTTCAAGACACCGGAGGGTAATATGAGGGGCAATACGACAATGATTATGAGTTCGCAAAGACGGTACTTAACACAGAGGGGCAACGTGGGCGACAGAAAGGGGAAACGAACCCACAGAATTCTACAGCTTGAAAGGATACGTAAAAAGAAAGAATTGCCGAAAGAAAGAAATATAAAACCCAATAATATTCATGGCCGTGAAAGCAACTAAAAGCATTCGAAGGGAACGTCTAAAGACAAAAAGAAGAATAAAGATGAATTAGTAGACTGGTTGGATTACAAAGACTTGAATGGTAAAAGACTAAAAGGATATTGCCTCCAGTAAGTCGAGAGCTGACTTGGGTACAATACTGGAACGTGTGTGCTGGAAAGACGTGGGTCGGTCATGCAAACTTGGCAGCTGTCTTGACCTGGAAGCATTTCATGGACACTGAACTAAGAAACTGTAGAACCCAAGCCTCAGGAACGTACTGGGTGTCTAACATTCCCTTCGTTAACTCCCCTATGTCTATGGAAGAAAGGCATCCGTTTTCTTTGTGACGAGAATGGGAAGACGAAGGGAGAAATACATGATCATGGTTGCGCTGGAATGTTGTTGTTCAGATACGTAACCAACTATTTTCAGGGAATTATCTAAAAAAAAAAATTCAGGATCTGAAATCCTATATGCTCTCAGGTACACAGATATGTAAACCCGATCTCTTTACATTAAGCTTAGATGCCCAGTGAATATACTTAACCAGTGTCAGATGGCACGGCGCGAGCGTGTAAGCGTCCCCCATGGAGAAAAGTTTATAGACTTAAGAATAACGAGTTGTGTGTGTCAGACGTCCTCGGGTGCTATATGAGTGATAGATAGTTAGATAGATGGAGAGAGAGACTGTGTGTGTGTGTGTGTGTTGGGGTGGGAGGGAGTTGAAAGTTAACAACCAACATGTGGATGAAGCAGCAAAAAAGAAAAAAAAAACATAGCAACCCGGTCCAAGGAGTGAAACTTGACGAGAGAGAGAGAGAGAGAGAGAGAGAGAGAGAGAGAGAGAGAGAGAGAGAGAGAGAGAGAGAGAGAGAGAGAGGCCACGCAGACCCGAAGTTCAAGCGAGAGGGTGTGGCCTAAACACTACTGAGAGAGAGAGAGAGAGAGAGAGAGAGAGAGAGAGAGAGAGAGAGAGAGAGAGAGAGAGAGAGAGAGAGAGAGAGACTCACAGGAATAACGGAATTTTCCTTTCCTCTATCGCATGTTATCAATAGTCACATGAAATTCGTCATCCCTAAAGTGAACAATGATAGAGTGGCTTACAGCACAGATGGCAGTAACTCGGCATTTAGTTCTGTGAAGTATAAACACGGCCCAACACGGGTACTGGCTTGAGAAAAGTGTGGCGTCTGGTGACCAAACACGGCCCAACATGGGTACTGGCTCGAGAAGCGTGGCGTCTGGTGACTACCGAAGCTTCTTCTTGAACACCGAAGTTACTCACTCTCGTCGACTTTGCTACTTCGCAAATGGAGACTCGAGTCTTTCGTACTTGTTTGTGTTGTTCAGAGCGGAGGAACGTCTCCACTCCGTCGTCGAACATGACGTCGAGTTCAGCTAACAGAGAGGGAGAGTTACACACACACACACACACACACACACACACACACACACACACACGGCGAAGGTCCACAAGCGAGGTGCTCTGGCCTTAACACCACTGATAAAGATGCAGTTCCCCTTTAAAAGCAGTGGAAGAGAAGGATGAGATAAGATATCAACGCATGAAGGTAGGCCATAAGACCATTTTCTTCTTACTATGATAGAGCGATGACTTGGCTGTCCGTTTTTCTTTTCTTTACAGAAGTGACCGAAATCAATAAGTCTGTGACGGCATTGCGGATAGGCCTTCAACTAGGTAGAAGTAATGGGTACGACTAGAGAGTAGGGTCCGAATGCTTTCCCCTGTGCAATACTTCCCCAGAGGATAATAATAGACTCCGTCCGGCACACGAGACCACAGTCTGAGATCTTACCAGCCACAGTGACGGGACACACCTCCACTACAGGCCACAGTGACGGGACACACCTCCACTACAGGCCACAGTGACGGGACATGCCTCCACTACAGGTCACAGTGACGGGGAGGGGAGGGACGTACAAGATGTATTGGGCTTGGGGAGTAGTCGGCAGTGTAAGGATTGAAACTCCTTGTGGATCTGATACGTGGACAATGGTCACGCGTCTCCCGGTCCTGGTCGCGTGTCCAGAACCGGGAGACACACGACCAGGACTGGGAAACACACGACCAGGACAGGAGAGGCTGGGTCAGTACGTCAACAAGAATGAAAAAAAAAAAACTCCATCTTTATCTTTCTTCTCATCAGTTCTCATCCCGATAAGATATTTTTACCCCCCTCCACCTGGGTACATGCCTCTTGAAGGCTGTATGTAATCTTATCGAAGAATTTTTTATCTTTTTTTTTTTTTCATACCAGCGTTCCTCCTTCAACTCTCCTCATGTATTGAATCTCGAGGGGATCAAAGAAGAGAGACATAAAGCAGATGGAAGACCCTAAAGAAAATATCTTTCTCTTTTTCTTTTTTCTTCCTCGAGCACACAGCCAGACCTCGGCGAACCAATAGTGGCACTAGGATAACTGGGCTTCGAGCTCAGCCTCTTCTAAGCAAAACCTCGGTTGGATGGAGGGATCATGCCTCCTCCCTAGAACACCGTACACGTGTGGTGAACATACCTGCAGACACTCAACAAGACGCTTGGGAATATTTTGGGGGGTCAAGATGTCACTGGATGGAAAGGTAAAGTAACCATGGAAGTGGAAGAAGGCGGTCAGCTAAAGACCATTCTCTTTGACGAATGTGGTCGGTAAGATACTGAGACAAAGATAATCGGAAAGAAAATGGATGACTTCCTGCCAGAGAGAAATTACCTGAATTAGAAACAACGTGTAGCATTTAGGGAAAGGAGGTCATGCCAAACGAATATCTTAGATTTCTACGAGAAAGTGAACTCTGTCGTCGAAAAAGAGAGAAGGCAGGTTTTCCTCTCTTCTTTTACTCGTCTGTCAGAAATTATATGGCACTATGCCACAAGAGGAGAGTTTGACTCGTCTGCCAGAAATATATGCTACAAGAGAGTTTGGTAAAGAAGCTGGATCTTTAGGTAGGACTAAGGGGGAGGAGACGCCTTCGACGGGCAGGGTATCTTAAGGCACAAATCACGCATATCAGAGGAGCCTTCTCGAAGTGGGTTGCAGTCACTAGAGGCGTGCCGCAGGGGTCTGTTCTAGGACCACTGCTTCACCTACATATCTGACATCCCAGAGGGCTTATACTCCCGCCAGATTTCGTTTGCCTAGGTCGTGGGCGAAGGAAAAAGTGAAGATGATTGCATCGATCCACGAAGGGAGTTTAGACAAACTCGGTCTGATACTTAGTTGATGAAATTCAACCACGGTAATTGTAAAGTGATGAGGATGAGACAACGAAAGTAGGGCCTCGATATGAGTCTCATAAGTAGGAAATTATCCGTAGGAATCTGTCTCTGAGAAAGACTCGGGAGTAAACATGGTCCCCAACCTATTGCCAGCGTTCCACATTCGCAGACGAGTCAAGACAAACTGTCTACCGGCAATAGTGAAGTTGTATTCAAGTACATGGGTAAGGAAGTATTCTGCGAGTCATTTACAACTGCCATTTGTCCAAAACTAGAAGGTCAGCACACTTCAAGTGGCGTAAAGAACGGTGAGAGAAGGTCCAGAGGACGGCCACAAAAGGTGGTACCAGAATCAACAGAGCCAAGTTACAGAGAGACGTTAGCTGTCATATCTTTTTTCCACCATGGAAGATTGAAAGGTGATGGATGACCCGATAACAAAATCTTTAAATTCTTTAGACACGGAACAGTTTTTCGAAAGATGCATGGACAGAATGATCAGAAAAACTTGTTAGAAAAAATCCTAAAGAAGTTCTTGTATTGTGTAAGGGTAGTGAATAAATGGATGAAAGTGAAGCATTGAGTGCAGACAGCGTGCAGAAGTTCAAATAAAAATTGCTTGATTGTAAGGACAGATCAGAAGATGAGGGCCCCCACTGGTGTAGAATTCCCTCCTCACGTACATTACAAATACGAAATGGCGAGTGAGCGTAAATGCTTTCAACTACCATTCACTACACCACCAACACCCTCTCTAGACGTATACCTTGGGCTCCATCCACTCCCGCCTAATGGGTAGCAAAACTATCTGGGTACCAGATGAAAAGGAGAGTTGGTCCTGCTAACTTCCCCATCCGTAAAGTCTGTCTGTGTATTATGGGAATTGTTCGGCGAGATAAGAAACTCTCCAAAGTTAAGGAAAGTTAAGCCAAGAGTTTGTCATAACTGAGGAGGGAGAGAGAGAGAGAGAGAGAGAGAGAGAGAGAGAGAGAGAGAGAGAGAGAGAGAGAGAGAGAGAGAGAGGGTCGATTCTAGGATACCCGAGGCCACCCGAGGGCCAGTGAACTATCACCACACCGCCACACACACCACCACCACAGCCACCGCTACTGACGAGCAGGAGGGAAGTACCTGTAGTCAAAACCATTGATGGTCACTGGTTGATGTCATGGAGGGTGTGACCAGGCAATCCGAGAGACTAGGGTTACTCAGGATCATGTAACTTCAATATGGTCCCCACAGGATCATGTATTCATTCCCGGTGCTCCGGGAGTATGGTTGACTTGCTCCCCAAAGATTATACTAGTTTTAGGTGTTGTGATGGCCACACGACAGTGGGTTAAAGTGAGATCTCTCTCCCTCCCTTTAGGTACCATACGAATACACATAACAAGAGGGAGGGAGGCTGATACACAGAGGATGAAACACATGTTATAACAATGAACAGAGTTCCCCATTATACACCAAATTGTATACCGCGAATCGTGAAATATATCCTCCACACACAAGTGCCATAGTTGGTGATAGTTGGTGCCTGCACATTACACTTTTCAAATAACCCTGCATGAACAACCTAGTTAGATTTTTTTTTCTACGTTGGAGGCACCAGTCACGGACAAAAGCCCACATCAAGGCCAGGTCTTAATTGAAATATAGAGAGAATTATGAACCGGAGAAAGGAAAGACAAGGAAAAGTATTTACGAATTTTTGAGAACGTGAAAAACCTGTCTTTTGATATGCGCCAGGTGGTAGTTATTGGGAAAGACATGAGAAGGTAGAGAGAGTTCCAAAGCTTCGACGTGTAAGGAAAGAAGCAGGTATCGAAACGGTCCACCCTTGAGTTACCGATGGCTACACAATAATCATATGACGCAGCGCCTTGCCTAGGATTAGGTGGCGGGGGCACACAAGCATTCAGTTCTCGGGAGCAAAAACCAAAGAAATACCTATAGAAGAGGGAGAGTGAACCGACATTGCAGCGCAGGGCAAGGGGGTCAAGTTTGGAAGTTAGCCTGGGTCAGACCGCTCTCGATACAAAGCTAGACCACCCCACATGTGACAGCAGTACTCCACACAAGGACGGATCAATCCTTTGTATAAACGGAGCAACTGTTCAGAAGAGAAGTAGTTTCGACATCTAAATAAGACACCCAGTTTCTTAAAGGCATAATGTGGAGTTTCCAAGAAAGAGTGGATGTTACAGTAATACTAAGTATGGTATTTGAGTCAAGAGGGGGAATTACAGAGCCATTAAAGGAGAGATGAAAGTTATGAGGAGTTTTCGATAAAGCGATGGGTAGAAATTGGGTCTTGGAGTCATTAAACTTGACAAGATTTTGTGTACCCCACGTGAGACATCCTGCCCAAGTCTGAGTTTATCGAGGAAGCTGTGTATTTAGATACATAGTCATCAAACTGAAACAAAGTCAAATGAAATTTAAATTCTGTTCAAGAGAAGAAATTCGCTCTCGTGACTTTACTATATTTCAGCACACAGATCTCATGACTGACTTGTGGGTTTGGTTAATGTTGCCCCAGGAGGGAGATAGGATGATGGTTGACTTGGTTGTGTGGCTGATGTAGCCCTTGAGGAGGTAGGACTATGGCTTTCTTGCTGGGCAAGCTGATGTGGCGGGCCCGAGTGAGAAAGGGTAAGCAAAGAAACTGATCCAACATAAAGTAGAAATTGATTTCACGTTTCATCAGTCAGTATCTCCCAAACCCCACAAAAAAGTAAACTCTGTGTGTGTGTGTGTGTGTGTGTGTGTGTGTAATCGCCTGTTTGAACAGCACGGCGGAGGAGGTTCTGTATTCGTGGGGACCCATCTCTTGAACATTCTCTATAATCATGTAACTCTTTTGACATCAGTATGCTGGTTGTATCCATAATTTCATGTATCATTATTATCATTATTATTATTATTATTATTATCATTATTATTATTATTATTATCATTATTATTATCATTAGTAGTAGGAGTAGTAGTAGTGGAAGTAGTAGTAATAAAAATAGTAGCAGTACTGTTACCATTACCACTAACTTCATTATTATCATTAGCATCATTACTATCATTAATATCACCATTCCTCCTAATCATAACCTTTTATACCTAAATGGCCTTTCCCATCTTGGCGAGGTAGCGTCAGGAACAGATAAGCAATATCCTCATCTCCACAATGTTGTGTGTAATGCAAGGATGTCAACTCCTACCATCCATAGCTACGCCCCACAGGTACACCATACATAGCTCTACATATACAAAATACATTCGCACAAAAGGACTGTCTAAAGCTTCAGGAGAGAAGGAAAATGTCCTCAGAACAGCACCAACATTACGTGGGTAATGTGGGGTGTGGGGGAGTAACATAGTGCCACCATCTGGCGACAGTGAAAATGCGAGTCAGATAACCCAGTTAGGGACCGTCAGGTCTCCTGTTGTCTGTACTACAACCCCCCACAATCATCTCATCATCACTACCTTGATACCATTCTATAGGGATTCTACTTCACTGTCCCACTCATGGGATCGCGTCTCCGTCACCCTCACACACCTGAGATCACCTCCCTGCTCCAGCCTTCAACACTGAACTCATGGTCATCTGTCCTTTTCGCCAACCCTCAACACCCTGTATGGAATGTTTCAAATATCTCAGTTTCTCCGTAATGTAAGTAAGTGTGTGAGTGTGTGTGTGTGTGTGTGTGTGTGTGTGTGTGTGTGTGTGTGTGTGTGTGTGTGTGAGGGCAAACACATGTCACACTCACTGCTGGAAGTGTTACTACCACAATTACGAGCCCGTCGCTGAGGCAGTTAATTAAACTGTTATTACGTATTGTGGATAATTCTACGTGGTGTTCCTCGCCATGTGTCGGCAATATGTGGCCATTACCCGCGGTCATCTGCCCTTAACTGCTCGTAAACTAAACCCAGGAATGTAATTACTTTATCTAACGGATGCTCTATAAAAGTACCACATCTGTGCCAGCGTATAAGCACATACGTAATTATCATACATATAGAAACAAAGACATTAATATCTTTTCGTTTTCCTTCCTTCCTAACGCTCTATCCATATTACAGGAGATATGATGATTTCTACTTGATATGAATATACTGACGTAACATCTGGTATAATGGTTATATCAACCTGGACAATTATATTTATTCTTTTCACCTAAGTTCCTACTTCGCACTCTCTATCTTGCTCATTGTTAACTGCGCCATAAGCATTTATCAGCATGAATCGAAACCCCACCAACTACCTCGCGCAAACTATCATTTAGTGAGCAATTTGTGTCGACGTATTGTTAACTCAGCGAGGAAATGTTTGTACCCTGCATTTATATCCATGTTCCTGAATGCACGTCAATGCTTCGTTATTGGTGGGAGTATATATATATATATATATATATATATATATATATATATATATATATATATATATATATATATATACCAAATGGCGTCCTAGCTACGTTTCTTCGTTGTATATCAACTGACTGTTATATTTCTTTCTTGCATCTTCCCTGATGATGTGATTATTACACGAAAGGGCACTTGGGAACTTATCGTGTTTCATTTAGCTTTAACCTCATAACACTGTGTAAACTGTGGTGATCATTTTGGCTTTGTGAGCTATGAGGTATATATATATATATATATATATACCAAATGGCGTCCTAGCTACGTCTCTTCGTTGTATATCAACTGACTGTTATATTTCTTTCTTGCATCTTCCCTGATGATGTGATTATTACACGAAAGGGCACTTGGGAACTTATCGTGTTTCATTTAGCTTTAACCTCATAACACTGTGTACACTGTGGTGATCATTTTGGCTTTGTGAGCTATGAGGGTCATGCAGCTCAATCCTCTGAGCCCAAATTACAAGCTTGGATGATAACTGATATGCACCTATATGGCGGTGGGAGGGTTATCCCATTAACCTGGGCCTAATCAGTAATAGCTTCAGGGTGATCCGATGTGTTCCTCCCTCGTGGGAAGGGTGTCATGCTTGACGGATTCCTATCACTTAGATCTGAGAACAAAGGGTTGTCACATCTCTCTCTCTCTCTCTCTCTCTCTCTCTCTCTCTCTCTCTCTCTCTCTCTCTCTCTCTCTCTCTCTCTCTCCTTTGACCAATCCTGAGACCTGCGTCTGACTTGACCTGCCACTACTAGAAAAGGTTCAGTTACTTGACTCTTTACTAGACTTGATCTGCCACTGCTAGAAAAGGTTCAGTTACTTGACTCTTTACTAGACTTGATCTGCCACTACTAGAAAAGGCTGTTACTTGACTCTTTACTAGACTTGATCTGCTACTGCTAGAAAAGGCTCAGTTACTTGACTCTTTACTAGACTTCATCTGCTACTGCTAGAAAAGGCTCAGTTACTTGACTCTTTACTAGACTTCATCTGCTACTGCTAGAAAAGGCTCAGTTACTTGACTCTTTACTAGCGTTTTTCCCTACGACAATCCGCAACTAATCTACTTTTATCTTTATCTAATATTTGTCCAATATACTCATCTACGAATGTGCCAAATTAAGCTTTTCTTTCTACCGAGATCAAAAGGCAAAAACATGTTTACTTAAGAGACACTTACAAAATTTGGCCAAAGGGCAGATCTAACGAGTAGTGCTCACCACAGGAAAAGAGTCGTGTGAGTTATGTGTTGTTAATTAGTGTCTAATGAGGAGACGGTATGCTTCGTGGACTTAAAAGCCCAGCAGCCCACTTGTGGATGAAGCAGAGAGAAAAGGCTGCTACTTAGGCCAGACGAGTAGATAAAATTGGACACCTGGCTCCCGGCGAGGGTTTAATGGAATGCACCTTGATTAGGGCCTCAGCTGCCCGTGCCGTCTCAGCTAACATACAAAGAAATACAGCATCATTATGTCGACAACATGTGTGGTTCACGTTGCGTGATGGATCTTATCCTTGTTACAGAAAAATGAGTAAACGCCTGCATTCCCTTAACGTAGGATTTAGATCCTTCAAAATGACGCTTCTCAGACTCTCCTTCATTTGGGGGCATGACAGAGGATATCAACGGTCAGAAAGTATTAAGTGAAAAAATGAAAGCATGAACTAGGAATTTACCCATCTCAAAAAGTCTTGACCAAAACTTCAAGGGGATTATTCTCCTGAAGAAGACCTCGTAGAAATTAGCTGATAAGAATGAACTCCAAGGACATACTTTCAGTCTACCCTACTTTACCTTCTCCTCATTTGTCACTAGAGCTAAAACTCGTAGTACATTCCTCTCCGCCACCATCACAAAAATGACACCCCCAAAAAAATCTTTTGTTGACTCTTGGCGGCTCTTTCGTCACCTGGGAGGGAGGAGGAGGAGGTGTCGAGAAAGGTTCGCCAGAGGAGCACCGATCGGTAACACAGATTGAGAAACATCTTCGACGCTTGGGTGACGGGAATGTGTCAGGTGAGGAGGTGCCGTCTCGAGGGATGCCTTGGGGGTTAAGAGCCGAGACTATATTACCACCAGCTTAGGACAGAGTGTCACTAGAGGAGCTCTTATCTCGAGAAGAGCTCTTAATGGACTGTGGGTTGAAGGGAAGGTCACAGTGGAAGTAACACCCCCCCTCCCCCCATTATAAACACTGATTGTCTCGTTCATTCGTTCTGTTCAACGACAGTGGTGAAATACAAGACTCTGAGGGAGAGTGTCAGATCACAGTAGTGAGGTAACTACCAGTATACAGACGGTAATATTCACTATAATTCGACTTGTACGAATAAGAGAGAGGTATGACTATTGGACAATAGTCTCAAGACACCATTGCAAAGGTCGGGTAGTGAGATAATAGAACAAAATGTATTTGAGAACATTGCTGAATTGTGCTCGTTTTTATTAGTTAAAGGAAAACATTCAGAATAACCTCGTAGTACCACACTTACGTGTATCTTGCGTAAATGATATGTATGGTCTTATATGTACATGACACACACACACACACACACACACACACACACACACACACCTCCATGGTGTAGCAGTTAGCGTTACTGACCGTCACACTTGCATGGGACCACCTGGGATCAAACTGGCATAGGTTCGATTCCTGGTTGCGGCAGCCCGTCCACAATCTACTCAGCTGTTCATCCTCCCATTACGGCAGGTCGATAAACTGGGTACTTGGCATAGATTAAGGTTTGTGTGTGTGTGTGTGTGTGTGTGTGTGTGTGTGTGTGTACATACATAGGAGTAAAGACATGGCTCATATATTCAAGGTTAAGGGACGGCAGCAACACGAATGTAAAACTCTCTCTCCCCGTAACGCAGACACACACACACACACACACACACACACACACACACACACAAAGATAACAACGAAGGAACAATCAAGATGGTACATGAAGAAGGGCAACAAGCACTTCTCAGAGATGGTAAAGTACTGATAGTGGAGGATATGCAACTATAATGAGACAGGGAGGGGCATTTGAAATCTCATGGAGACGGTGGGGTCATGGAGACGCAAGTTCTTGGAGAGTATAGGAACACTCTTCAGTACCAGCATGTCCATGAACACACAAGACTATGAGGGACAGATCTCATCTTCCCACATAGCATCGGGGACACTTGAGAACATCATACGTGATACACTAATTGGAAGAAGTGATCATGTAACGCTCAAGTTTAAATGTGTGGGCGACGAAAATTCCCAACGAACAACGATGAGACGAACACCATAATGAGATGTGATCGTGTTGACATAAGTTGGGTAATGGGGCTTACCATCAGCCAGGAAGCGAGGCGTTGTGGTGGAAGATTGTGTGAAATCTACGAAGGAAGAGTAGGGAAAATGTGCCCCTTTAGCTTCAGATGCAGAAGGAAGGCTGAGAAAGAGTGAGAAATGTTTCATTTGAAGGATGTCGAAAGAAAGAAGCAAAGGAGCCTTGAGGTGATCTACAGTGAAAGTATACGCAACATTCCAGCCATCCAGTATTCCTAAGGTACAAGAGAGCAAGGAAGAAGTTTAGCAGGATACGAAGAAATAAGGAACATAGATACTTTGCGAAAAAACATTAAGGACAGGGTGTAGGAGAAAATTCAAAACTGGAGCTGACATCACCCTGACTCCTATCACAGAATCCTTTCCTAAAAGGGGAGTTAAGCTGCCCAGTTGCCAAATGGTAGATGTTAAATGTCTGTACATTGAGGGTCAAGGGAAAGGAAATGTTCAGCAAACTATACTCACGTCCCACAAAAGGACAGAATTAGAATATGCTCCTCAAGTTTAGCTGCCGAACCTAAAGAAGCAAGAAAGAGCTAATTAAGACAGTTCAGAGGAAGGCTAAAACATACTGAAGCAAGAATCAAGAGAGCCGATTTAAAGGCTAAGGGGCCTTAATTTTGCCCACCATGGAAGAGAGAAGAGTGGGGTGGGTGATCTGATTACAACCTTTAAGTTCTCACACCATATTCATGAAATAAGTAATGGACAGGCCTTCGAAAGACGTAGGGACAGAACAACCTTGCCCCGGTGTCAAATATTTCGTGTTATCTACCCACTACTGCCAACCCTTCCAAACTCTCTAGGTCCACAGCTACCAACCCTGCCGAAATGTCCAGTACACTTCTGCCAACCCTGCCGAATTGTCTACCCACTGTTGCCAACCCTTCTAAAGTGTCCAACCACTGCTGCCAACCCTTCCGAGTCGTTTACCCATTGTACCAACCCTACAGAGCTCTCCAGCCCACTGCTGCCAAATCCCTCATTCTGTATATACGCAAGATACAGTTTCTTCACATTCTACCAGGCGGTGGTGGTGGTGGTAGGCAGCTGAGCAATATCCTCTTTCCACGGCATACTTCAAGCTTCCGGGCAACCGAGAATTAGACAGAAAACGTGAGAGTAGCACAAACCGGCCATACTAAGCGTCACAATGTGTTTCGAACGAAGAAGCAGTATAACGCCCCTCACCGAATGCATTCACTATATCCCTATCTACTCCCTATCCTCCTCCTTCACTTTTTCCCAAGCCTTCCCCATATATTTTGAAATCTGGAGTCTCAACTTTATGATAACCTTTAATAGTCAACTGTTATTTAATTCGTGCACCGTATCCCTAAAGATTGATCGACCAAAACATGAATGGCCAAATTACTTTCATTCTGGACTTGCTTACGCTAAGTGCATCGACCCTGGCTCTCGATAGATGCAGCCACTCACAGCTTAGGCCATTCAGGGTAGACATACTGACTGTAACAATCATGAAACGAATCAAACACATAGATACTGCACATCATAATCCTGTTCAAGAAAAAGAAATGACCCAGGTGGCAAATTGCTGGTGTTCTTTCTATGATGCCAACTGTTCAATGTTGTTCACCCATATATATATATATATATATATATATATATATATATATATATATATATATATATATATATATATATATATGTGTGTGTGTGTGTGTGTGTGTGTGTGTGTTGTGTGTGTATGTGTGTGTTTTTGTCTTCAGCACATTAATGGCTTCTGGACGCATGAGAATTAACAAGAACGGTTGAAGGCGCATAAGCCAATCAGAATGAAGCATCATAATACCTTTAAGGCAATCAGGACGAAGCACTATAACACCTCTAAGCCAATCAGAGCGAAGAACCATAACACCTTCAAGCCAATTGGGACGAAGCACGATAACACCTGTCAGCCAATCAGATCGAAGAATCTTAACACCTTTAAGTCAATTAGGACGAAGCACGAAAACACCTTTAAGCCAATAAGAGCGTAGAATCCTAACACCTTTAAGCCAATCAGAGCGTAGAATCCTAACACCTTTAAGCCAATCAAAACAAACGCCTTCTCTTCCCACCTTACCTGTAGCATCCAATGCCTTGCTCCTCCTCCTGAGCTCTTTGCCAAACGTAGTCCCGAGTTATCCACTAAAACATTACGGCAACATCCATCATCCTAACCCGAAATGAAATGACAGAATAAAATGGTCATAATAATAATTCACTTACCTTCCCTTGTTGCCGGCCCGCCCGCCCGTCGAGACCTCAAACAAGCCTGGAACAAGCAGTTTACTCCACACGTTTGTTCAGAAACACTGTATCGCTCTGTTTCGCACAACGTCAAACGTATGTTTCTTTTATCTTTAAGGTATGTCACTTCGTACTACGATTTACAAATTGTTAATCACTTCCACAAGCCATTTATTTTTCCTCTCTTCCTTGCTTATAACAACGAAACGAGACCGAGTGCTGCTGTTTTTTTGTTTTTTTTTTCCAGTCTATAGAAAAACCGAATCAAATCGCTTCACATTGGTATATTGTCAGCGTCTTCTGTGTCACCGATTGCGCTCGAACGTATGATCACACCCCAGTTGTACTGCACTTATGGGCGTGTGTCCCGCCGCTCGCGAGGTCTGGGTGGGGATTGAGGTGGTTGCTGCTTTGTGGTATGCTGGTAGGCAAGTGTCGGGGTTCAGTTATAAGCCAACAGCCTGACGACCATTGAGTTGCTAGTTCTACTGAGTCACTGTTGACAGACACTCGATGCCAGATAGCCAAATAACTACTTTAATTAATCTGGTTACTTTGATAACCTCATCTAGATGTGGTACTGATCAAATTTCTTTGAATAAAGATAGGTGGGTTTGGCTTACATGGGCTTACACGTGTTTCCGTGTGTGAACAACACGCCACGGGTGAAACAAGTCTCAAAATAAAGCAGTCTTGGGCCCACGTAAGAAACTAAGAAAATGACATAAAACAGTGTAGAAATTACATCAGTGTTCCGCGGGTGTTTGCAGAGCTAGAATAGTGATAGGGATTGGGAAAGACGAAGAGAGGAGGGGCATTCTACAGCTTACCTGTACGGGGAGAGAAGGAATCCAAATATCTCCAGCCTTGGAGAGATTCGAACACTCCTTCCTGGCTACAGGAGTGCCCGGGAACACGAGAGCTTCATACAGAAAAGAACTGTTTACTCAAATTGTATATGAAAAAAACTTCATGTTTTGGCAACAGTACTTACTTAAAAAGATAGCGAAGTGTGGTGGGAGCTGTGGTACTGTTTGTGGGAGGGAGAGAGGGAGGAGCACTAGCGAGGTATGTTGAGTAGTGAGGGAGGCGACACTGCGACAGGATAGGCGGGGGTGTGTGAGGATGAGGAGGGATGGAAGGAGGCGACAATGGCAGAAGTGGTAGGTATGTGTATGATTAGGAACGAAGGGAGATGACACTAAGTGGTAGCGGTGTGTGTGTGTGTGTGTGTGTGTGTGTGTGTGTGTGTGTGTGTGTGTGTGCGTGTAAGGAGGGAAGGAGACGACACTAAGGCAGAAGCGGTTGCGGTATGTGTGTGTGTCTGTGTAGGTAGCGAGGGACGGAGTGAGGGGACACTGTGGCAAGTGCAGCAGCGATATGTGTGTGTGTGTGTGTGTGTGTGTGTGGGTAGGTAGGGAGGGAGGGAAGGAGGCGACACTTTGGCAGGAACGGTAGCGAGGTGTGTGGAAAATGAAGGAAGGATTCCCCGCTACAGTATGGATCACGAACATGGGTATTTTTTACGCCTCTTCCACCTAGCACGTCTGCAAATAAGGAGCCGGTGGTAGGGGGGACATACACGGCAGGTGGAAGGGCGATGGTTGACATTCACAAGAAGGAACTCCTGCTATCTAGTGCAGACTATGGATGGTGTCCTGGTGGATTAGACCTGGGAACTCAACGTACCTTTCCCTACCCCATCATGAGCAGCTGGACCCGAGGGTGAGGTGCCCCTGACTTGCAAGTGGACCCGAGGGTGAGGTGAAACCTCATGTTGCTACCCTTCTCGTGCAGCTGAGACCGAGGGTGAGGTGTTCCCCCTGCCTCAACTACTCTCGTGCAGCTGGTCCTAAGGTGACGTGTACTTTCTGCCACTACCCTTCTCGTGCAGCTAGACCCGAGGGTGAGGTACCTTCTGCCACTACCCTTCTCGTGCAGCTGGACCAGGGGGTGAGGCGTACCTCCTGCCACTACCCCTCTCATGCAGCTAGACCCGAGGGTGAGGTGTACCCTCTGCTGCTACCCCTTTAGTACCTTTTCCCCTTGCCTTATCCCTACCTCCCTCTCACCCCTCTTCCCGGCTTCTCTCTCTCTCTCTCTCTCTCTCTCTCTCTCTCTCTCTCTCTCTCTCTCTCTCTCTCTCTCTCTCTCTCTCTCTCTCTCTCTCCTCCTAATCCTCCTCCGCCATCTTTGTCTTCCTCTCTCCGTATTCTCCCTCTTGTACTATTTATCCTATTGTACCTCCCTCTCTCTCTCTCACCTTCCTCTCTCAAACTCCTTACCCCCCCCCCACCTCATCTCTCCATCACCCAATATGCTGTTCCCTAATCTCTCTCTCTCTCTCTCTCTCTCTCTCTCTCTCTCTCTCTCTCTCTCTCTCTCTCTCTCTCTCTCTCTCTCTCTCTCTCTCTCTCTCAACTATTGCTCACTCAGCCCTCACTGGACAATATTCGAATTAGGGATCCTACTCTGATTGGACAGTATTCTGGCCTTAACAATACTAACGAATTTTGGGTGGACAATATGCGGCTCTAGATTGGACAATATTCGGGCCCTTACGTATGTCTATGGCCCTCAGTGGACAATATTTGGGCCCTGCCTATGCTCATGGCCCTCAATGGACAATATTCGGGCCCTAACTATTTTTAGGGCCATGAATGGACAATATTCAGGCCCTACCTATGTTCATGGCCATTAATGGAGAATAGTCGGGCCCTGCCTATGCTCATGGCCCTGAATGGACGATAATCGGACCCTGCCTACGTTTATGGCCCTGAATGGACAATATTCGGGCCCTGCTCTGTGCTCGTCGCCCTGGCACAAGAGCAGCTCGCACAGTCAAGCATACTTCCACAAAATCCATTAAATCCTCGATACTTTGATCTTGTGAGTGAAGGCGACCTGATCGCTTTTAAGTCGCATTTTGACCTGGCGACGAAATGAAAATGCCATATATTTCGCGGATGGATTTAGCTCAGATGTAAAAATGAATAAGAGCCGCTAACAGACCTGTGAAACGAATGCGCGAGCGCGCGAGTGTGTGTGTGTGTGTGTGTGTGTGTGTGTGTGTGTGTGTGTGTGTGTTGTGTGTGTGTCGCATTACCTATCACTATAAACCTGGGTGGAAATCTTGCACTCTCGGTAGGGCACCATCCTCTGAGCGTTATTCTACCATCAACCACTTTGTTCATCCTTCCATACTCTGCTGCTTTTCACTTCGGTTGCTCCAACCATCTACCTCCACTGTTACTGATGCAGTACTGTACTATCCTCCCTGCAACTTTCGCACATTCTTTCCTATCGACCTTTTATTGCCGAGCGCTCTCTCTTCTGTGCATCTCACGAATCAATCACTGCCAACGTTATCCAACAGATTTTGAAACGCATTCTTCTTTCCTCCTCAGCGGGGAGGGCAAGTCAATGGTCGACAGACTTCCCCGTCTCTGTGTGGCTTAGCTCGCTCTCTCACAGTTCAGCTACCGTTTTATTGAGCTCCTTCTGGGGAACCACGATCCCTCTCCCTCTGCTCTCTTCCAGGCGCGACCAATGGACTGGAGAAGCGTGTTGTGAGAGGAACGGCCTGCCGAAGATCGCCGTCATTAGACGTTGTTCTGGTGACTGACTGTCTTCGGGGACCACGACTCCTTTGTAAACATATTCTCCAGATGTGAAGCTTGGCGAAGAGTTGTGCACAATGTCCACTTCCAAGTTTCTCTTTCACACAGATTCGTGTAGCTTACTTGCTGCTAGATAGTAATTATACTGACACCTATGATTTTTCACTCTGTCTCTTTGCCATTACTTTGCTTTTCCCCCCCAAGGCTGAATATCATTAACCATTTATCAAATCAGTTTCGGAGTTTGTCTAGGTCCCCTTGTAAAGTGATGCAATCCTCGTCGTTCTCTCCTTCTTTCATGACCATGGTGTCATTCTGAAACATGTTCAAGTATGATTGCAGTCTTTATGGAATATCATTCATACAGATCAAGAAGAGCAGTGGTCCCAAGACTAGGTCCTGCAGCACACCACCCTAGACCCCTGCCCATACCGAGAATATTCCGATGACTGATGTCCTTTTGTTCCCTTCCGCTAATGTAATCTTCGATCCAGTAAAGGAATAGCCTCTTTATACTTGCTTGATGATCATGTTTCTGCACTAGCCTCCTATGTGGTAGAGTCAAAGGCTTTCCGGCAGTCCAGAAAAACACAATTTAGACATCTCTTAGTTATATGTAGCTCATTCTGTAGTTGGGAAGTAAGATATTTTGATACACATGACCACCTTTCCCTAAATCCATGGTGCGCCTCGCTTAGAGAGCTTTTCCTGTGCAAGTAATCATCTTTTTTTACTTTCTGATGATTTTCTTTTTTCAGTGTTACAGACCAACCTTGTTTAGAAGATTGGTCTGTTGTTCAGCGCAACTTCTCCATCTCCTCTCTTTAAGATAGGCATGACTCTTCAACTCTGATCCCTCCTTTAGCAACATACTGAACGCTTCACGTGGTGTGTTTAAGTGTATTTGCATATTCTTGTAGTACAATCTAGAGAGAATTCATCAGGCCATGAGCCATATATGGGTCAAAGAAGTCTGGTAAACTGATCATACATCGTCTAGTAATTTCACTGCATTCTAAGTCCTCATCCTCGGGGTATCTCTCTGGTGCTGGAGCTGTAGCGTTCTTCAGTGTAAAATCATTTCTGAGTCTGTCCTTCATCTCTTTGCATAGTTCGACAACATCCTCGGCCATTCTACCTCTCTAAATCCCTTAGCCTGATCAGCTGTTCTCTGAACAAGAATTTACTCCTGGTGAATTTACGGGAGAAAAGATTCTGTAAATCATTTTGTCTTGGCCATGATATTCTTCTCACGATATACCCTGTCCCTCTTTCCTTTATTTTACAGCACTCATCTCTCGTTTTACCATATCTTTCAAAAGCTGAACTGGCTTCTGCCAACGCCTGTATCCCCTAAGTTCATTTACCTTATGGCATCTTATAATGAACGAGATCTTTCTCTTTGACGTATTTTTTCTCTCCCTTGTGACCTAATGGCGACAATGGTTTTGATTCTCCTTTTATAGACTTCACAGAAACTTCTGCAGCAATGGCCCTTACACTGGTGAAGGATATCCGGTTCCTATTTCATGTCCTCAAAGAAACTATTCAACTCTGTGTATCTATACCATGATTACAACCCTGATTCCCCTTTGTATGTTCTCTCTTGCCCTATACTCATAATGCGGCAGGACATGATAACTCTTCTCTGTGTGTCAGTAGCTCATATCTCCCTCATTGTTCCTCCATTGCTTTCATAACATGATTGCTCTGGGTCATTGTCATGTCTTGGGGGAACTGTAGGTCATAAACACAACCGCTATGTTCGTCTCCTCCCATTATATAGTCTTCCCATTATGTACCCACCCAATGGGTCGTCTAAGGATATTTCTTTGACTTCGATGTTGTCTCTGACCCACAGGAACAATACCTCGTACATCTTGACCTTCCCTGTACCATCTATATTCCTCCTCTACACTCCATTCAACATAATTCAGTGGCCATTACCTCATTAGTGAAGGTAATGGCCAGCTACATCAGCAATGTCTTCCCCTGAACTCGCTCACTGTTTTCCCCCACTATACCACTACCAGCCCATCCTCCCAGCCTGCACCCCCACCGCCTCTCTCATTCCTCCCTCTCCTCCAAACTCCTCTCTCCCTCTCCACCTCCCTCCCTCCCTCCTTCCTTTCCCTCCTCAAAATCAATAGCGTGAGTATTTCATCGCCTGTCAAATATGACCCTGACGTAATGCAGATTCTCTCTCTCTCTCTCTCTCTCTCTCTCTCTCTCTCTCTCTCTCTCTCTCTCTCTCTCTCTCTCTCTCTCTCTCTCTCTCTCTCTCTCTCTCAGACAGAGGCAGAAGTGCTGGGAGGGAAGGAAAAGTTAAAAATGCTGAGAGTAAAGCAATCAAATCTCATACAAAGGAACACAGAGACTAAATGGAGAGAAAGTAATCACAAAGCACGAAGCAGATTTTATAGAAAAATCATATATATATATATATATATATATATGTATATATATATATATATATATATATATATATATATATATATATATATATATATATATATATATATATATATATATATATAAAGATTAAAAGTTGTCTGAGGCTGGGTCTTTTAAAATGGAATAAGAATATGAAACTATCTATAATAAAAGATATACGAGATGCTAATCTACCATTATAAGTCGGTGATCAGAAACAAAACACGGAAAACAAAATATACATTATGATATATCTAATCAGTGTGTTGAACACGCCATTGAAAACAGCTTATCAAAAGCTATTGATGGGTGTATGACAACGGGATTGGACGCCCAATCAAGCTATCCTCTTTTAGCTTTCCTACCTCACTGTATTCCCTCACATAACACACGAAACATACTCGGTACCACTGTAACAGTCAACCCACAAGACACAGACAACTAACACTGCCTCTAAGAAACTCAGGGTGGTGGGGGTCTGGAAACTGAGGGCGGTGGTGGGGTCTGTTCAGATTCCACAAATTCTTGTCTTCAGGTCGTCCATTCTGATGATACACAGGACTGATCCGTTGTTATGCGGAGGACGTCACTGCTCTCACAACGGGAGAGGCTGTTGTCCTACATACTTACTCAGAGTCGAGTCCAAAGCTCCTCAACCTGAACCTCAAAACTTGACCCATTTCTCCCTTGTGCGCTTCAAGGTTAGGTTCAATTCCTCTCTTCTAGAAGAGACATTGTTTTCGTTTTCTGCTCCCGAGAGCTGGGTGCTTGTGTGCCCCCCGCCATAAGCTAGACCATGTATAACTCAGCAAGCTACTGCATCACTTGACTGCTGTGCGGATGTTGGCAACTCAAGGGTGGCGATGGTTAGGCCATTGTGATATCTCCATCTTTCCTTTACACCGCCAAGTTTTGGAACGCATTATTCCCTCGTGTCGTCCCGAACAACAATGATAGATATTTTTTCCCATCTCTTCCAAAACCCTTGATGATGTATTTTCACTTCTTATTTACCTCTCTTTTTCTTCAACTTTTTTCATACGTCACTTAAAGCCTGGCCTCGATGTGAACTTCCTTCGTCCATGACTGGGGCGTCAATCATAAAACTGAAAAAATCAAAGAAAGAAAGAAGACTGAAAGGATGAAACGCCTGAACTAATATGAGGAAGCTGAAGAAGTTTCCATCGAGCAAAGTCCTGAAAGAGGAAGAAAAAGATACTTGTACGTGGCAACGAATGAAAGGCTGAACACCAAACTCATTGAGACTAGAAAGCCTTTTTCGCATAGGGGGAAAAAAAGAGAGTAAATACATTCATAAATGACCCTGGGGAAAAGACGATGAAGATGGCAGAACAAATGTCTATGAAATGCCCTGGAAAGATAGATAGATAGATACAGAGAGAGAGAGAGAGAGAGAGAGAGAGAGAGAGAGAGAGAGAGAGAGAGAGAGAGAGAGTTTTATCCAGAGTTAAGGATCAACTCTTGAGTACGATTCGCAATCTTTCGTGAGAGAATTAGACGCATGGTAATGTGAAGCAACAGGGCTGCGGCAGCGGAAGGGGAAACAAAGATGACTTAACACAGACGACGGTGAGCGATACACGCTGCTACTCCTCCTTTCTCTGGTAAAATTTCACCCCGTATATGTAGTCTCTCTCTCTCTCTCTCTCTCTCTCTCTCTCTCTCTCTCTCTCTCTCTCTCTCTCTCTCTCTCTCTCTCTCTCACTGTAACCTGTTTTTTTTCTTTTTCTGCTGAAAGTTGAGAATATTCTTGCAAAAAAAAAGAAAAAAAAAAGAAAAGAAAATGGCCATATCGTTCCTGTCACAACCGACCATCACATACCTCGCTGTATTACAGAAAACCTCCTCGATACAAAGCTGAGGAGGGAGCAATTCCTGCAGTATGCAGGACCTGGCTTTTACCAGAAGCCATCCTGAGTTTTTTTTCTCCCTCCATGCATTTGTCGAAGACGGGAGGGCCCCATCCCCCCTTTTTTGGGAGGGCATGATATGATGAGGGAACGGGCGAGATGCGAAGCTTATGGTACTGGTTCATTCTTCGGGATTCAGTGCTTCACTTTCCGGGGAAAATAGAATTTCAAACCAACCCAGATGGTTTGCGCTCCAAGCCTTGCGGCAGCTCGCGCCGGGTTCGGTCATAAATATGTGCTTTGGCTGGAGGAATGGAAGGGTTCACTGTGTTCATGTTACAAGGAAAGGAGACAAAGTATCATTGCGCACGCGCGCGCACACACACACACACACACACGCACACACACACACACACGAGAGAGAGAGAGAAAGAGAGAGAGAGAGAGAGAGAGAGAGAGAGAGAGAGAGAGAGAGAGAGAGAGAGAGAGAGAGAGAGAGAGAGAGAGTCATGAAGACCTGCAGGGTGTCAAAAGTCGGCCAGCCAGGATTCTGGTGGCATCAATTCTGGCTGGATCTGAAGGAGAAGCAAGAGGAGGAGGAGGAGGAGGAGGAGGAGGAGGAGGAGGAGGAGGAGATGTGACTCGTGCTGGGAGGGAGGTAACGAGTGTTTGAGGCCGAAATGATAACGCGAGACTACACCGTTGCGCCAACAGGGACTGCGGTTCCGTGTGGCATGGAGCTGGTGTGGTAGAGAATGTGGCAGATGTCAGTGTGACAGTGGACGGGTCGGATGTGGGGAGAGTGGGGGACCAATGTGACAATAGACGGGTCAGACGTGGAGGTCAGTGTGACAGCGGAAGGGTCGATCGTAAGAGCCAGTGAGGCTGTGTACGCCCTGGATGTAGGAACTAAGAATGAGAATGTACGGGGTCGGATATGGGGACCAGTATGACTCTCTGGGTAGGACATAGCTACTAATATGACAGTGTATGGGTCTGAGAAGGGGCTGCAAGAATGGAAGTGTATGAGTCGGACATGGAGACCAGCATTACAATGAATAGATCACACATAGAGACCAGCATAACAGCGAACGGTTCGGATAAAAGGGTGAAAAAAAAAAAAAGTTCCTGTACCAAGAGAACAATGTTAGAAAATTGGAGGTGACTGAAGCGCAGAAATTACGGTTTATCTACAGTGTGTAAAGTTTGGGAGAAAAACAGACCACACGTGTAAGAATTGGAAGCCGCGTAAGTAAGGTATATTTGATAACGGCATTAATGATCCCTAATTAATATTTCAACGCCAGATCCGTATTCAGCATGAAAAAAAAGTCCATATACTGATGATTTCAAACAAATCTATCACGAAAAATATCCAAAAATTACACGTAATAATTCAGGGGATCTTTTAGACCGAAAAAAAAAACTTTTTTCATTTAACTTGTTTGTAACATATGAAAAAACCGCTTCTATACTTGAATAAAATCAAAGAAAATGTCTAATAATGCCTCCCCTAAACTACAGATACCCAATCCATACGAAGCGAATAATAGTACAATCTTTTTAAAATATAATAATTCAATTACAGGCCTTAATGACCAACAAACAATATTTCAACTGTAATCTAACATAATGAAACGCTTTTATTTTTTCAATAAAATAGTCATGGGAAATATATCCTAATGCTTTCCCAAGTTGACAGATATTCAGTAAATACGAGTCGAATATTAGCATAATCTTTTTAGAATGTAATTTGATTACGGGTTTCAATGACGCCCCTAAATAATATCTACTCTACAGATTCGCATTCAGCATGAAAAATATTCCTTATACAGAGGCATTCAAGAAAATATATTGCCCTACGAAAAATATCAAAATTTGCAGGAAATACTTTTAGGGTTTATCTTTTTAACACCAAAAAAAAGCTGTTTCCTTTAAAGGTGTAATGTGATGTAATGAAACGATTCTAAGCTTGAAACAGAAGACATTCGTAGTTCGGGGAGAGAGAGAGAGAGAGAGAGAGAGAGAGAGAGAGAGAGAGAGAGAGAGAGAGAGAGAGAGAGAGAGATGTTTACCGAGAAATCAGAATTTTTTCTTTTCTTTTTTTTTTTTTTTTTTTGCATTTTGAGATTGAAATATTTGCCACGCGTTAGGAACCCGCACGTTTTTACCAACTTTTCCAGATTCGAAGTCACTCCTGGTTCGAATCCTTCTTATATCTTTTTTTTTTCTTTGTCCCAGAATGAAATGTTCACCTGGTGGTTGGGACCCTAAGGAACATCCCTCCCCTAACCCTGGTCACTGGACGAAATATGGTTCATCCCGACTCACGACCCCTCAAACCTTCGTTCACTGGAGCGGGAAACTAGAGCGGAGGAGAAGGAGGAGGATGAGGAGGAGGAGGAGACCTGGCTTGGGTTGGCGAGGGTAACAACAGTGCTGCTTGGAAGCGAAGGTCGCTAGCTAGGTCCGACGTGCATCATATCCAGGATACATAAATGCTTTCCTACCGTAGAGGTGCGGGGAGTTGACCTGGGAGAGTGAGTGTAACATAAGAGAGAGAGGCGGGGAAGGAAATGACATGGGAGAGGGTAAGGGGTTGCTTTGGGGAAGAGCAAGGACACTGATATGGGGTGGGTGGAGGGCGAGATTCTGGCATGGGAGGAACGGGACGCTGATATCGGAGGCTTGAGGAAAGACTATGATATGGGAGAAGGCCGAGGTCTGTGACGTGGGAAGGAGGGCGAAGACGATCCCAACGGAAGAGACGGAGTGGATTTGGACGTAGAAGGATCGGATGCTGTGTGCCTAAGGATGGGACAAGGGAATGTGACTTGAGACGGGACGAGGAACTGCGTCACAGGAGGGGACGGAGGGAACGTGACATAGGAGGAGGCAGGAGACGGACGTGGAAGGCGATGGGGTGCCAAAGTGAGACGGATGGGAACTTGCGACACGGACGGGGCGAGAGAGATTACGACGCGAGAGAGGCTGAGACGTGAGAGAGGCTCCTATAAGCTAGGGGGAGTAGCACTCTGTGAATTGGTGCAGGATGGGGGATTAATATCGAGAGATTTTGTGAGGACTGTGTCACGAAGGGGGGGGTGAGAGGAAGAGCCTTTGGTCGGCTGTAAATGGCTGCCCATCCTCCACCTCTCTATTAACCAGAGTGGAATCAAAAGCCTTTCGTCTCACTAATTCTGCTGGCATCACCTCTCTTTAATCTTCCCCTTCCGCAACGTGGCTGCTGCTCTCTTTATTGTCTAGGCGTTATTTCTGTCGCTATTCTCGCATTTGTTCCCATCCCTCAAGGTTTGGACCCGGGGATGCACGCATTTGGATGCTGCTTCCCACAGTTTCTGTGTGACGATCGGCCATTCCAGAATTGGCTGTTATTATACCTCCTTCTTCCCTCGAACAGCTAACCCGTGGAGTTCTCCTCTCTTGTCTTTTTCCTTTCCATATAAACTCTTTTGCACTTTAGAATCAGGTCTACAGACACCTTCGGAGCCATGATTAACTTTTACAATATTCTGTCTTTTGCTTTTCGATCTCACACAGGAGGTATTTGACTGGGGCATTGCTTTTGTTGCCTGCGATATGTTAGTCACTTGTATATACCTATACACGTAGGCATCCAAAATTAATCACTGACTAATATGATCGATTCGAAACAGTTCCCGAGAACAGACGAACAGTTCTGTTCCATGGATCATCATCAGAGGTTAGCGTGGGACGCCACCACAGCTTCGTTGCTGAGGTGAGTGAAAGGGCGAATGGGAAGTCTTGCCATGATAGGATGTATATATGCCCTCCACAGGGACTGAAACAGTACGGTCTGCTACAGGAAGAAGTGGAGGATGTGGAAGATATAGAAACTAAATAACAGAGGTTCATCTGCTGGATGGGTCACACCTCTTCAAGGAGAATGAAATATGTTAGGAAAACATGACTCGTGTTGGCCATTGAGCCAGACTCAACGTTTTATTGTTGTTTCGTTGAAGAAGATGACCCAACGCCCTGTCATAACCTATTTATAATTACGTATTTATGATTACATAATTGTAATAGCTTATTTGTAATTACCTCTTTGTGATTACCCCCTTTGTAATTATCTAGCTGTAATGGGAAGGGGGGCACCACCCTCTCCACGATCAAACAATTTTTGAAACTGTTGTTTTGGTGTTCACGTTCGACCTTCCTAGACTCAGTAGTTGGAAGTAGCGATCATCCACAGACAATATTTTCTTGAAACTGTATTGAAAAAATGGACAATATCTTTCGTGCTATCTTGCCCCACATTATTGAGTTTTGTGTCACTATGCTAGTGTCCCATTGTGTTCCGTGCCACTATGACTATGCAACAGAATGTTCTGTGTCATTATGCTCTTGTGCCACTATGTTCTGTGCCACTATGTCCATCTATCAATATGTTCTTTGTCGCAATGCTCATGTACCAATATTTTGTGTTCTACAGTCATCTACTCTTTCTTCTGTGCCACTATGTCCATCTATCATTATGTTCTGTGTCATCATGCTCATGTAACATTATGTTCTGTTTCACTATGGACAAGTACAATTGGGTTCTGTGTCACTATGCTCATGTACCATTATGTTCTGTGTAATCATATTTATTTACTATCCTGTTTTATGCCCCAATGCTCACGTGGTAATACTTTCTGTGCCTTAATATCTATCTACCATTACATTCTGTGTCACTGCGCTCATGTACCATTATGTTCTGTGCCACTACAATCATCTACCATTATGTCCTGTGCCACTGTATCTATCTACCATTATGTTCTATGCTACTACATCCATCTACCATTATGTCCTGTGCCCCTATATCTATCTACCATTATATTCTATGCCACTACATCCATCTACCATTATGCCCTGTGCCACTACATCTACCTACCATTACGTTCTACGCCACTACATCTATCTACCATTATGTCCTGTGTCACTATATCTACCATTATATTCTATGCCACTACATCTATCTAACATTACGTCCTGTGCCACTATATCTATCTATCATTATGTTCTATGCCACTACATCTATCTACCATTATGCCCTGTGTCACTGTATCTACCTACCATTATGTTCTATGCCACTACATCCATCTATCATTACGTCCTGTGCCCCTATATCTATCTACCATTATATTCTATGCCACTACATCTATCTACCATTACGTCCTGTGCCACTATATCTATCTTCCATTATCTTCTGTTAGCCTGTATGTTTTAAAGACTATGTATGTACACGTTAAGGCGAGCAGCGCGCCTCGACAAAATGATGTCCAGCATAAGTGGTCTCTGCCCATGACCTTGGCTCCTTCCTGCCGAAGGGAGAGGGGTCTACAGTGAAGGTGGATGGAGGGTAGGAGTTATCAGGGGGGAGAGTACGGGCACACGTATGGATGCAAAGGGTTGAGAGAGAAGGATGTAAGGAGTGGGAGAAGGAAGCAAGAAGAAGAAGAAGAAGAGAAGAAGAAGAAGAAGAAGAAGAAGAAGGAGGAGGAGGAGGAGGAGGATATAAGGAGTGGGAGGAGGAAGCAAGAAGAAGAAGAAAAAGAAGAAGAAGAAGAAGAAGGAGGAGAAGGAGAGAGAGAGAGAGAGAGAGAGAGAGAGAGAGAGAGAGAGAGAGAGAGAGAGAGAGAGAGGGTGGGGGGTGAGAGTGGAGTAATCTATGAAGGGCCTCCCATTTTCAATTTATGTTCCAGCGTTGTTTACTGGTGGTGTCTCGTTCGCGGGTAAGCCCTCGCCTGTGAACAGGCCATTTTCTTTTTATGTTAGCTAAGACGGCACGGGCAACTGAGGCCCTAATCAAGGTCACCCTCATTAACGCAATATATATATATATATATATATATATATATATATATATATATATATATATATATATATATATATATATATGGTGTAGAGAAAAGGAATTTGAACTCTGTATCCCCTGCGTGTCGTAGAAAGCGATTAAAAGGGGCGGGAACGGGGTGCTGGAAAATAAACGCCCCCTCCCTCCTTCTAGTTCAGTACCTAAAGGATGGAACAGAAAAAGGAGCCAAGAGTGAAGTGATCATCCTCTTCGAAGGCTTTGGCTGGGGTGTCTAGGTGTGTGTGATTGCAACGGACATGAAAACAGAGTGGAGATAGGTAGTAAATTTGAGGAAAGGAACCTGGATGTTCAGATTATGAGTACGACAAAGCTCAAGGGTTAGGGAAACAAAGGTTTGGAAATGTCTGAAGAAGGAAGTCAGTGATTGAAGTGAGGGCAAGAGCCAAGGAAGGGGTAGGACTACTGCTGAAGTATGAGTTGTGAAAGTGTTTGAAATAGCACACACCATTGTCAGTCTCCAACTCTTACACAATCACACAAGCACACGCCAGAGCCAGTCTTCAGCCTTTACACAGTCACACAAGCACACACCAGAGCCAGTCTTCAGCTTTTACACAAAATCACACAAGAACACACCTGAGCCAGTCTTCAGCCTTTACACAATCACACAAGCACACACCAGAGCCAGTCTTCAGCTTACACAATCACACAAGCACACACCAGAGCCAGTCTCCAGTTTACACAATCACACAAGCACACACCAGAGCCAGTCTACAGCTTACACAATCACACAAGCACACACCAGAGCCAGTCTCCAGTTTACACAATCACACAAGCACACACCAGAGCCAGGCTACAGCTTACACAATCACACAAGCACACACCAGAGCCAGTCTACAGCTTTTACACAATCACACAAGCACACACCAGAGCCAGTCTCTAGCTCTTACACAATCACGCAAGCACACACCAGAGCCAGTCTTCAGCTTTTACACAAAATCACACAAGAACACACCTGAGCCAGTCTTCAGCTTTTACACAATCACACAAGCACACACCAGAGCCAGTCTCTAGCTCTTACACAATCACACAAGCACACACCAGAGCCAGTCTCTAGCTCTTACACAATCACACAAGCACACACCAGAGCCAGTCTACAGCTTTTACACAATCACACAAGCACACACCAGAGCCAGTCTCTAGCTCTTACACAATCACGCAATCACACACCAGAGCCAGTCTTCAGCTTTTACACAAAATCACACAAGAACACACCTGAGCCAGTCTTCAGCTTTTACACAATCACACAAGCACACACCAGAGCCAGTCTCTAGCTCTTACACAATCACACAAGCACACACCAGAGCCAGTCTATAGCTCTTACACAATCACACAAGCACACACCAGAGCCAGTCTACAGCTTTTACACAATCACACAAGCACACACCAGAGCCAGTCTCTAGCTCTTACACAATCACGCAAGCACACACCAGAGCCAGTCTTCAGCTTTTACACAAAATCACACAAGCACACACCAGAGCCAGTCTTCAGCTTACACAATCACATAAGCACACACCAGAGCCAGTATTTAACTCACACAACAGTAAGTAGCAAAAGCTTACACCACTGTGATAATCATAGCCTTAGAAAAGAAGCACCAATTCAGTGGGTCCATCCCGCACCCTTCCTGATACAAAACTCAGCCATTATCAGACTGGGGTTTAATCCCTTCAAATTACCTAATAGGACGGCCGAAGGGACTCTCGCTCCCCGTTGAGGTGAGCCTCATAAAGTGGAGGGCAAGTCTTGATATTCTTAGCCCCAGGAGGAGGATTAACCCTCATCTCAGACGTTCTGATCCCCTTCGGATTATTGATCTTACTATTTTTGTTTTCTCTTAGCGTCTCCCCTCGAAGTCCCTCCCTCTCTGTGTCCAAGCTTGATGTGTCATGACTTATGCACAACGTCCAGGGTAAGAGGACATGATCGTACCTCACACTCCTCCTTTGCATACACACAGGCTTTAATTCTGTTCAGTTTGTATATATATATATATATATATATATATATATATATATATATATATATATATATATATATATATATATAAAGAATATTCGGTAATGGGCCAATTTCTTTCCCTCCCGTGTGCTGCCACCAAATTTCACAAACATGCTCTATTGGGAGTAAGGGGGCGGGAGGGAGCCTTAAACCTGTTTTACGTCACTCGAGAGATTGTGTTCAAAACACCGTCAGCAGTAACCAGTGCCTCTTCATCATCTCTCACTACACGCCCGAGACTTGCGTATACCTATGGTTGGAGTGTGTGTGAGTCAGTGTGAGTCAAAATGTATAAAGATAAGAGACCGTGTTCGAGTAACCTTATAAGGACTTCGAGATCCTAATCTGACTAATGGTATCCTTAGGGAATAGATGTGTTTATAGTGCCTCGGTTAAAGACGGCGTGCAAGTACCCCCATAAGGCAAGGACATCCGGCATCCAGCAAGAGACACGGGTATAAAACAGATCAAAGAGGAGGATGAGATGTAGGGAAGAGGAGTAACAAGCGATTAGTTGTCTCCTTTCCATCCCCTCGCCCATTCCTTGCTTCACTGAGGAGAAGAAAAGTAATGTTAGGGGGTTTGTCTCATCATATGGCTCCAGGGAGAGAACACAGACAGTCATAGCTTCTCCTGTTCCGCTTCGGTCACTTCCAGAGAGAGGCCAGCTCTTGGGAGAGAACTGATAAGACAGACACTCAGAGCTTTTCCAGTCCTTCTGCGAACACATCCAGTCATAGGCCAAAGTTTCTAAGGATCCTTCCACTTCCATACATGACTCTTGGCAGAGATTCCTTCTCCTCCTCAGGCATCTTCCTGTTTTGCAAAACCTCTCACTGAATTTTCAGAGAGGAGATACAATATGTTTTACATTCCCTTAAAAACCATGGTCTATCCTTAACCCTTGTTTTCCCTGCGGTCTTGCCCATCAGAACACCTCCTGTGTATCCACCACGAGCACTCTCTCTCTCTGCGACCATCTCCTCAGGTGCTATAGTGAGTGACACACGTTCGGCCACAGCGTGAGTGACAGTCTTATTATAACGCGAGACATCCTGGAAAAGATGGGATGAACCAGCCCATCGTGTCGTGGGTATATAAGGATGATGACGTTGGATACGATAATGCCATCTTCTTTCTCCGTATTCTTCCCTATCTCATTTCACTCACTGCTCTTCCTCATAACTTCCAACCTAACTCACTACTCATACCTCCTTCTCTAACCTCCTAAATCAAACCCACGCCTCCTTCCTATTCGTTCGTCCTTTCTCCTTTTTATTACCACATTAGAAGACGTTAGTCTGTTCCCAGAATTGTTATAAGAAAGAGAACTACGCTACTTCCAATATTAAGAAGTCTTAAAAGAGGCCTTCGCTACTTTGAGCAGTGCTAAACAAGATGTTTTCACTCCCTTGACATTTGATAAGCAAGACAGACGGTCAGACAGACAGACAGAGATCAACTGAAAATTCTGAATACTAAGGTGAAGGAGAAATCCAGGATTAACTGACACATACTGACGATAACTTTAGGATAAAGACGAGAAAGGTTACAAACTCTAGACATCAAAGGGGAAAAAAAATATGTTTACTTGTTGAATGTGGACGCTACATTAATCAGTTGTGAAATAGTTTTCTAGATTTATCATGTTGTTCACGGTTTTGCTTATATTGCTAATTAGAACTTTTCCCCCGACACTTCCTGGTCTGCGGGAGAGGTACAAATTTGAGAGAAAATATTCATAGTTTAAAACGTTCTTTTGTGGAACGTGTTTGCGAAAAAGTCATGTTATTTACTCTGATGTTTATTTTTTGTTTAGCTTACGATGAAAATATCAAGAGGGAATATGCTCTTTGCCAGAGACAGGTAAACATATGTTGCGGGAGAACAAGTTCCACATTTAGTTATTATTCCAAGCCTCAGGCTTAAATCAACTCGATAAAGTGGGCAGGGTTGTGAATTTCAAGAGGGAAATGCTTGACGTGGAACGATCAACAATCATATATATATATATATATATATATATATATATATATATATATATATATATATATATATATATATATATATATATATATATATACCTATGAGTCCACAGTGAAATGAAATACGATGAGTTCCCAAGTGCACTTTCGTGTAACGATCACATCATCACAGAAGATATAAGAAAGAAATGTAACCGTCAGTTGATATACAACGAAGAGAGGTAGTTAGGACGCCTTTTGGTAAATAAGTAACTTACCCGAATGGAAATCGGGTGCGTTAGATCTGGCAACAAGCGTATCAATAATTGATCATTTGCACAACAATGGGAACTATTCAAAAATTTTACCAACAACAAAGCTAGAGAATTTGTACAGACCTTCACTGATATTAATGTTACAATTCTTTGTGTATCTAATAATAGAAGATTCAATGATATCTCTCGTGGTACAAGAGTCAAGAGTTAATAGTCGAGATGGCGTTACTCCAGTCAGTACAATGATCATAATTTTCAGCATGATTGAACAAAGCATTTGATTCTTTTCTTGTTCTTATACTACATTCATGTTGCTTAAGTCCAGCAGAAAGATCCTTACCAGTCTCCCCAGCATAAAACTTATCACAACTTCTACATGGCACTCTACAGATGCATCCTATATATATATATATATATATATATATATATATATATATATATATATATATATATATATATATATATGAAGTGAAAAAGATTTTGTGTGATCGGGGCCTGAACATGCAGGAGGGTGAAAGGAGGGCAAGGAATAGAGTGAATTGGAGCGATGTGGTATACAGGGGTTGACGTGCTGTCAGTGGATTGAATCAAGGCATGTGAAGCGTCTGGGGTAAACCATGGAAAGCTGTGTAGGTATGTATATTTGCGTGTGTGGACGTGTGTATGTACATGTGTATGGGGGGGGGGGGGGGGGTTGGGCCATTTCTTTCGTCTGTTTCCTTGCGCTACCTCGCAAACGCGGGAGACAGCGACAAAGTAAAAAAAAAAAAAAAAAAATATATATATATATATATATATATATATATATATATATATATATATATATATATATATATATATATATATATCCCTGGGGACAGGGGATTAAGAGTACTTCCCACGTATTCCCTGCGTGTCGTAGAAGGCAACTAAAAGGGGAGGGAGCGGGGGGCTGGAAATCCTCCCCTCTCGGTTTTTTTTTAATTTTCCAAAAGAAGGAACAGAGAATTGGGCCAGGTGAGGGTAGTCCCTCAAAGGCCCAGTCCTCTGTTCTTAACGCTACCTCGCTAATGCGGGAAATGGCGAATAGTTTGAAAGAAAAAGAAAGATATATATATATATATATATATATATATATATATATATATATATATATATATATATATATATATATATATATATATATTATATATGTGTGTGTGTGTGTGTGTGTGTGTGTGTGTGTGTGTGTGTGTGTGTGTGTGAGTGTAATTTTATCGTCCCAAATGAACTCGCATTTCTCTTGTCCCATCAGTAAAATGTCCTCCGGTACAGTAAATAACAACGTGTTGTTTTAAAGAAATACATGAGCGAAAAAGATTTGAAACAAAAATGTTTACGCTACAAAATAATACCGTTTCCAGCTGACCATTCGAAATGGAAGTAGTCAGTCCCTCTTTGCACAAGCGGCAATTTGCTGTCCCGTTTAAAATCCCTCGTTTGTGGATTCAAGGATGGGGGTACCCCACACTCCCGACCAGATGATGGTACCCCACACTCCCGACCAGATGATGGTACCCCACACTCCCGACCAGATGATGGTACCCCACACTACCCGACCAGATGATGGTACCCCACACTCCCCGACCAGGATGATGGTACCCCACACTACCCGACCAGGATGATGGTACCCCACACTACCCGACCAGGATGATGGTACCCCACACTACCCGACCAGATGATGGTACCCCACACTCCCCGACCAGGATGATGGTACCCCACACTACCCGACCAGATGATGGTACCCCACACTCCCGACCAGATGATGGTACCCCACACTCCCCGACCAGGATGATGGTACCCCACACTTCCGACCAGGATGATGGTACCCCACACTACCCGACCAGGATGATGGTACCCCACACTCCCGACCAGATGATGGTACCCCACACTCCCCGACCAGGATGATGGTATCCCACACTCCCCGACTCGGATGATGGTACCCCACACTACCCGACCAGGATGATGGTACCCCACACTACCCGACCAGGATGATGGAACCCCACACTACCCGACCAGGATGATGGTACCCCACACTCCCCGACCAGATGATGGTACCCCCACACTACCCGACCAGATGATGGTACCCCACACTCCCCGACTAGGATGATGGTACCCCACACTCCCCGACTAGGATGATGGTACCCCCACACTCCCCGACCAGGATGATGGTACCCCACACTACCCGACCAGGATGATGGAACCCCACACTCCCCGACTAGGATGATGGTACCCCACACTACCCGACCAGGATGATGGTACCCCACACTACCCGACCAGGATGATGGTACCTCACACTCCCCGACCAGGATGATGGTACCCCACACTCCCCTACCAGGATGATGGTACCCCACACTACCCGACCAGGATGATGGAACCTCACACTCCCCGACCAGGATGATGGTACCCCACACTACCCGACCAGGATGATGGAACCCCACACTCCCCGACTAGGATGGTGGTACCCCACACTCCCCGACCAGATGATGGTACCCCACACTTCCGACCAGGATGATGGTACCCCACACTCCCCGACCAGGATGATGGTACCCCACACTACCCGACCAGGATGATGGAACCCCACACTACCCGACCAGGATGATGGAACCCCACACTCCCCGACTAGGATGGTGGTACCCCACACTACCCGACCAGGATGATGGAACCTCACACTCCCCGACCAGGATGATGGTACCCCACACTCCCCGACCAGATGATGGTACCCCACACTCCCCGACCAGGATGATGGTACCTCACACTACTCGACCAGGATGACTAGTACCTCATGATCTGATGTTCTACGTATCTATCTATACTCCTGAACCCTTACAAGCCTCTTGTGTCATGTTCAGTCTTCCCCCTCAACGATACCTTGACTTAACATATCTTTGAACCTTATCCTTCGCCTCTTCCACTTCTCCCACAGGAAGACCCCCGCCTGTCGTGTCTTGCCCCCTAGTACTTAGTCCTGAGGCGGTGAAAATGGCCAGAGGTCCACCAGAACTACAGTGCGTACCCAAGGGGTGAGCGTGGACTACAGGTGTGGTGGGAGGGCCTCTAAAGGAATTACGTGGAGGACTATGGCTGTGCTAGCTCGCTGGAGAATATAATCCGTGGTGGCTGCTCTCCTGGAACACGGCCTCTGATGGATTAATAACAGGTATACGCACCTGAGGGACATGAGTGGGGGGGTAGGAGGCTGAGGAATGGAGAGGGGGGTGGTGGTGTGGGGGAAAGAAGGGAGCACTAGAGAGAGAGAGAGAGAGAGAGAGAGAGAGAGAGAGAGAGAGAGAGAGAGAGAGAGAGAGAGAGAGAGAGAGAGAGACTTATATTCGACGTTTGCCAAAAAAAAAAAAGGGCAGGGTTATCGCGTAGCGCTCACCACAGGAAAAATCTAGGGGCACGAAGAACCGAGTCTCGTGTTGTTTGTATGTCGTCCAGGTGGAGGGACTGAGAGCTATCTGGGCCAGAGGAGTGACACTTGGTAGCCACTGAAGGTGCTGGCCCACTGCGCAGCCGCCAGTTGAAGAGAGAGAGAGAGAGAGAGAGAGAGAGAGAGAGAGAGAGAGAGAGAGAGAGAGAGAGAGAGAGAGAGAGAGAGAGAGAGAGAGAGAGAGAGAACTTGCTGCTGAGGGCGATTATGTCTTTTTTGCGTCTACGACCGCGGCATCTTAGACGACTAAGGGAAGAAAAGGGGGTCTGCAAAACAAGCTCTTCCCCAGTGAACGCGCCGCACTGCTTGCGCCAGTGGTTGCTGAAGTGGGGACAACTCCGCGCTGCACTGCTTGCGCCAGTAGTTGCTGAAGTGGGGACAACTCCGCGCTGCACTGCTTGCGCCAGTGGTTGCTGAAGTGGGGACAACTCCGAGCTGCACTGTTTGCGCCAGTGGTTGCTGAAGTGGAGACAACTCCGAGCTGCACTGCTTGCGCCAGTGGTTGCTGAAGTGGGGACAACTCCGAGCTGCACTGCTTGCGCCAGCGGTTGCTGAAGTGGGGACAACTCCGAGCTGCACTGCTTTCGCCAGCGGTTGCTGAAGTGGGGACAACGCGCTGCACTGCTTGCGCCAGTGGTTGCTGAAGTGGGGACAACTCCGAGCTGCACTGCTTTCGCCAGCGGTTGCTGAAGTGGGGACAACTCCGAGCTGCACTGCTTGCGCCAGTGGTTGCTGAAGTGGGGAAAACTCCCTCCCACCGGGAGGAGGCGAGGTTAAAACGTCAGTCCAGTTCTTCCGTTATGGCTGCCTGCCGAGGAGGTCTGTCTCCATGTGTGATGGGCAGTGAATACGGTGAAGAACTACGGCAAAATAGGGGGCAGGATGTCCCTCAAAGTCCCTCCATATCCTTGACCCACATCTTGATCAATTCAAAGAGAACATGGGAGCCTTTTCGGAGGAGCAAGGCGAGCGCTTCCACCATGATATACTGGACTCTGAACACCGCTACCAGTTGCCCGTTACCGTCTCAGTAAACATAAGAAAACGGTATATCATCATCAACAAACAAGACGGCTCAAAAACCGAGGAAGATTCTTTCTGTGGAGCGAAAGGTGTTCATTTCTCATGACGTCTGAGCCATGATAAGTACCAGGCTAAGTCGTAGTATAAGCGCCATGATGGTCCATCTGAACTGTTCCTACGCTGGACTGGTCGTGTCCGGGGCTTTGTTGACAGTGTCGAACTGTGAGAGGGCCATTCCGTTTATTGGGGGCTCCCCTTAACCCCCTCCCTTATACTGGCGGTTATAAATACACACGAAGAGAACGTAAAGTATAAGATCCTCTTGATCTCAGATCGGGTGAGGGGGAGGTCGAGATGGTCAAGACGAGGGAGGATCAAGGGAGAAATCTCCATCAGTCTGGGAATCGCTCGTCGATCAGTTCTCTAAAGGTGAGGAGGAGGAGGAGCCGACACCTCTGGTGGCCCTCCCTCAACCCTCCCGAGGTCCACCATCAACCCTGCCTTGGTATATGGCAGCAATTTCTCCTCACTGCCGCCGTCAGCCGCCAACCAACCAACCCACCCATGGATCCTCTCGCCCGCTCACCACCCGCGCCATCACCACCACCACCACCACCGCCGTCCGCCCACTCACCCATCCACCCGCCCACCCACCCACACTCCGCCGCCGCCACCACCACCTACGCCGTCAGCCCGAAGATTCTTAACGATGTGATTTTGAAGGAGGGAGCGAGTTTGATGGTTCATTATCCAGGTCGTTATGGAGGAGGCTTCGCCCTGCCTTCATCACCGGCCGCTTTATCTCTCACTGCCCCATGCGCCTCTCCCTCCCATCCCGCCCCTCCTTCCCTCCCACGCCTCCAGGTTAACACTGTCCTCACTCTTCACCTCCCCACTTGTAATCCTCAAGATTGCCACAGTCTGTCATCTCTCCTCGTCTCTCCCTGACCACCACAGTGGTACTCGTGCCACAATACTATCATTTCTCATCTCCCTGACCACCACACTGGCACTGCTGCGTCCTCCCTCATCTCCCTGACCACCACACTGGCACTGCTGCGTCCTCCCACATCTCCCTGACCACCACATTGGCACTGCTGTGTCCTCCCTCATCTCCCTGACCACCACACTGGCACTGCTGCGTCCTCTCCCATCTCACTAACCACCACACTGGCTCTGCTGCGTCCTCCCTCATCTCCCTGACCACCACACTGGCTCTGCTGCGCCCTCCCACATCTCCCTCACCACCACACTGGCACTGCTGCGTCCTCCCTCATCTCCCTGACCACCACACTGGCACTGCTGCGTCCTCCCTCATCTCCCTCACCACCACACCGGTACTGGTGCCAGAATACTGTCATTTCTCCTTTCCTTGGCTCTCACACCGGGATCCCTCACCAAGCAGCCATCTGGAGTCTTCATAAACACATGCCCCCTTCCCTCCATCTCCATCACTATCATTACCAGAGGTCACCATCGCGCGGATCATTATCCCCCCCCCCCCCCAAGCTATCATCATCTTTATATATTTATCTTGTAATGCATTTATCTCGTAATGCATTTATCCTGTAATGCACTTATCCTGTAATGATAATGTCTTGTACGAAACCCTTACACTATCCATTCTTTTCTCCATATCTTTATGGCGCTCACCATCCACCATCACCATCACCACATGCATCATCACCATCGCTGCAAGAGTCACCATAACGACAACAAGCAGAGAAATGAGTAAACAAAGACAAAACAAAGAACATCTAGAACAAACCTAGTAAGAACAACAACAACATGACAACACACGATCATTACAACAACATCAACAAAAAACAACAGAAACTTTTCCCTGTGATCCGTGTTTTTGTTTGTCTTGCCCGGCGCTACCTTATATATCCCCTCCCCCTTCCCCAACCCGAGACATCCCAGCTCCTCCCCTCACCCTTCTCCAACCCCGGACCCTTATAGCTCATTCTCTTCCCCCTTTTAAAGCCCCAGATCCTCCCTAGCTCCCTCTCTTCCCCTTCCCCAACCCTAGACCCTCCCTAGCTCCTTCTCTTCCCCCTTCCCCAACACCAGACCATTAACAGCTCCTCATTTCTCCCCTTCTATTGCCCTAGATCCTCCTTAACTCCTTCTCTTCCCTCTTCTCCAACCTTTGCCTCCCCCTCCTCCTCCTTTTTCCCCTTCTAGAGCCCCAGACGCTCCCCAGCCCCTTGATGTTGGCTGGAGAAAGACCCGGGGGCGTGTGGGGAGAAAGGGGCATCTAAACTGCAGAGGAACACCCTCCTGTTGCCGAGGTGTAACTGGAGACCACAAGAGGAAGCCTGGAGGTCCTCAGTTTACGACAAAGGAACCAAAGAAGAACGCAAGATGGAAGTGCAATTAGCCTTGCATAAAGGGAAAACGAAAGAAGAGAGATAAGATAGACAAAAATACGTTTGACGGAAGTAAAGAGGTGGAAAGGAAGACGCGAAGGACTGAGATGAATATAATGCTATGAGATAAGGGGGTCTTAGGCACTATCGACTCTTTGGTGATGTACTGGAACGATTATGTTTGCCTCCCTCGACCCCTCAAGGCTATTGGATGGAGATGTCGGCGGAGAAAACGCGTGATGCGCAAAAGGGGCAAAAGGCTTTGAGACGTCAAAAAGATACATACCTTTTCATAACGAGCCAAACCTCATCAAGGAGAATGGCTCACCGCTCGAATTCCACCTCCATCTGAAATACGTGTAAGAAAGACTGCGTCTTTATATTCGTCGTAAACGCTCAAGACCCAGTGGCTTGCTGCGGATCTTGTATCTTATAACTCAGGAGGCAGAGGTCGACTCATAAATTCATTCCGACAGGCAGATGCGAGGCACGAAAATACCACAGGATGAAGAGCAGGCCATGAGAAGGAGTAGAATGAGATGAGGCATAATGAAGACATTAAAAAAAGAAGACGAAGATTTATAGAAATCGATGCGTTTTTGTGTGTGTGTGTGCGACGGGAGACGTGGGTCAGTGGTGATGGCGTGGTGGTCGGGGAGGAAGAGGTGGAGGAAGAGGAAGATAATAAGTAATAGCAATTACTGGAGGATGAGGGGAAGAGAGGAAGAAGGCAAGAAGAGGCGGATTCTAGGACTTAATACGTAAATGATTCCTCAGTCGCATCTCTCGTGTGTCCGACGGTAGGAGCACCAGGAACAACATCACCAGCAGCAGTAACAACAAGAACAACATCACCACCAGTAGTAACACCAAGAACAACATCACCAGCAGTAGTAACACCAAGAACAACATCACCACCAGTAGTAACACCAAGAACAACATCACCACCAGTAGCAAACACCAGTACCACCACCATCGCCAGTAGCAGCAACAGCAGCGAAAGCAGCACCAGAAGCGAGTAGCAGCAACCCTAGCGGAAGTAGCACTAACAAGGAGCAGGGTTAGAAGCAATAGCAGTAGCAGTAGCAGTAGTAGGAACACTGCTACACCATAATCAGGAGCAGTAGAAGTAAGAACAGCAGCAGTAGCAGTAACACAAGGGCAAGAGCCACCTTTACAGAGGAGAGCGTCTGGTGACGAAGGACGTGCAGGATGGATGATCCAGTGGGAATGGATGAGACGTCCGACCGTGGAGTGGAAGGAGGTGTGTGTGTGTGTGTGTGTGTGTGTGTGTGTGTGTGTGTGTGTGTGTGTGTGACGGAAAGTGACAACAGCACCCACCAGCAACAGCAGCACCAGCTGCAGTAGCGTTCGCATCTGCTCCGAGGCCAGCAACACAACCAACAACACAGAGAGCCACCGGAGGTTAGCAGTATACAAAAAAATATATATATATCAAGACAACTCACAGGTCTTGGAAGCTTCTAGAAGGTCGTCCCCTAAAGGTATCTGCAAAAGGTATCAGGCTGTTGCCGTAACCATCCTCTCGCTCGTCCACGTCAGCTGGCAGTCGGCGCCGTTCCATATACCAAAGCGTTGTGAAGACTAACGAGAGGACACGAGCATGCTCACTGCTACCAAGAGTCTAGCTTGACCTGCTGCCGTGAGCATTTGATACGCTCTGCCCTTCCGAGTCCACCTCCGTCCCCCAACGACGCGTCACTAACGTCTCTCATATCAACCAATCACGTAACTTTCGCATGTTCCACTCAACCAATCGCCTGTCTACCTTCGAACCGCTAAATAGCTGTGGTAGGATTAGCGAAACTATCCACTAGTTAGTTCCCTCCTAACTACCTTGTGTGGACTATCTACAAAGCATTGATGGATACACCAACACATATGCTTTACTTTTACAGATCGCAATACGAGAACTATATGTCTGCTATACTTATTTTCGGCATCGGTACACACAAGAGGAATAAAGTATTGAGACAACAACAGAATTTGGCGATGTGTACATCTCTCTTGCCCATCTTCAAAATAGGTTGCATATTCCTCGCGAGATTCGGTTACTACTGGTTGGTTCATCCCCTGGCTAAATGATCCACTCCAGGATCTCAAAATCAAAATATTTCTAGCCGAGCAGTTATAGCATCCATAGCTTCTAGACATGTCGTTTTTTCTCACTTGTTGGCTGGCTGGGTCCGGTCTGGCCTGTCTGACGGAAGAAGTTACGTGAGGGACTGAGGAGACGTTGTCTTTCAGCGTCCTTAGAGCCTTCGGCAGTTTAACGAGATGGTCATTTCTCCCTCAGGTCTATATCTATCTCGTCATAGAAAGCTATATCTATACCTTTCCTACTTAACCACAAATGTCCCCTTGCTCTGTCCTTTTTTTGTCTATCCCAGCCAACAGAATCTGTCCCACATCAACCAACCAGATACCTTTTCACCTCAGTCCACCATCCCTTTCCCACATCACCCATCACATTAAGGCCAGTCTTTCTCCCCGTGGTTAACCATCCCTCGTCCCGTCAGCCATGTTTCTCTCCCACAGTCACCCATCTCTCCCCCTCTTTGATTATCATCACCCTCCTCAGCCATCCGATTGATCCCCCCTCATCATCCACCTACAATCTTCGGTTGAGCGTTCCTCTCCCCACATCAGCACCCCTACCCCTACACACACACACACACACACACACACACACACACACACACACACACACACACACACATCAGCCTTAGCCAGTATCGCCCAGCCACTTGGGGAGGATTAACACCTGGGATGGGTGTGGGCCGACTGGCACACTGAGGATTCGAACCCACTAAAGCCCGTTAAAAGCCTTTACTCACAAGCCTCTGTGTGTGTGTGTGTGTGTGTGTGTGTGTGTGTTTGTGTGTGCATACCATATAGGATTAAAAAACGATATATAGCGTATATTGATGAATATAGCCAAAGAGGACCTAAGAAAATTTATAGTTAGGAGTTTCGAGCAAAAGAGTCTTTGCCCAGTCAACTGGCCCATCATTCTCAGAAAACGGTGAATAGTTCAAGAAAACGAACATGTGTATTTGCCAATGAAGACACATGTAGCGTTCCGGACATGAAAGAACATTCTGTGACATACTGACGAACAAAATCAAGACAGCACGTAGGTACTGAATGAGAATGAAATTAAATAAAACAACTGGTCTCGACATATTGCAATCAAGACTTTTAAAAAAATTAGAAAACGAGGTAGTTGAACTTTCGACCGTTGTTTTCACTAAGTCTTTTACTACTAGGAAGGTTCAACATGACTGGAAGCTTACTTATGTATTGAGACATCCCGCCAGTCCTCAGGCACCTCACCTTCAGCCATTCATACAAACATTGATAATCTTAACTGACCAATCCACAATACTGTCACTCCCGTTCTTCAGGAACTGAATTGTAATCCCATCCACTCCAGCCGCATCCACAGTTTGAACACCTGTTCCTTTTTTTGTCACAAAACCATCCGCCAAGACTCCCTCGCGCCTCAGGTCTTCAAGTTCCAAACGTCCCACGTCTGCTACCCTTATCATCTAAACACAAATCAACAGTCCTTCAAAACGGTCAGTTCGTCTCCTGTTTACCTATTCTTTGCCTGGTACTACTTCGTCGTCTGTCCCTCTCACTGGTGCTCCCGTTTCTTCCCCTGTTTTCCTCACACTGTTCACCTCCTTCCAAAATATTATCTCGTTCTCCCTAAAGTTTGTAGATACTCTATCACAACAACTCTCACTTGCCCCCCCTTTTTCTTTCAGTTCCTCTTCCGTCCTCTTGATCTCCTGACGTTTTCTCTGGTACATGTTCCAATCAATCACTTGCAGTCCTTTCATGTAAGTATAGTTTTCTCTTCTTTTTCGCCAGCAAACTTGACTTCTTCTATTCAAATCTCACACTATGCCTCCTCACCCGCCCACATCCCTTCTTCAGCATGCCACACTCCTCACTCTCATTAGGAAGCAATGCTTCCCTAAATACTACATTCCATTTCTCACTCACTTCCCCAAGCTTCGTTTACTCTCTCCTTATGAAAATTTTTCACTCAAAATTCCCTTTGATGCTGAGCGTACAAACATTTTCAAGCTCACTCATTCTCATTTACCAAACGCTCTCACCGTCGTAGTCACATCATTTGACAAGTCGTAACTCATACGACTAACGGATCCTTAAAAACCCCCAAGATTTTTCCCGCTTTTGTAGACACGCGTATGGAGGAGCAGCAACAAGGACGACGCTCCAGCTTGAGCCAGAACAGCGGCGCCGCAGGTTGAGGGGGGGAGGGGGGGTCTTTTGACCGCCATCCAGCTAATGAATCCCACCTCATCCTTATCAATGCTACTTCTTAGCTTGGCTCTTTGTTTTTTTTTTTTCCATCCGTATCTACAATATTAGCTTTCCCTTGATAGATACCATCTGTCTATCTATCTATGTACTTCCTCACCTACCATTCTCTCTTGAAACCCAAGCGTCCAAGGCTCTCAGTCACCTTCATTATAAAATCTCTAGTTATAACGTCAACCATCGCTTCCGAGCTGAGGGTCGATGTTTGTGTTTACTGAAGTACGAAATCACCTATTGTTCGCCTCGTGGATTTGAAATCACCCAACTTTGAAGCTATCTGGCTCAAATTCATTACTTTACCTCTGGTAACGTTTATGTTTTGTATATATCCTGCAAGTTCCTCTATGCACTACTCTTGTATCTGAAATAAAAAAAAAAAGGTAACTTCCCGGATTGGTCCGATGAATTTCAAATTGATCATTAACGGTTCGTGTTGCCTCGGTAGAGATGTTAAGTGTGAATGAGACAAATTTCTTAATACTTAGGGTAAACCCACTTTATAGTTATTTTCATCGATATATGAAATCAATATAACATCCATTATGACAAATGACAGAAAATGTCGCTAGCAATCGATCAATCACATCATAAAAGCAGGGCTTCCAATGTGAGGCCAGATCAATGGACATTCCTCAAAATCCTTCGTCCATGGTTTCATAGTGCTTCACACAAAATTTGCTAAGATACTTTCTTTTTTTTCTACAGTATGTACACCACAATACATGGTTTAGTGGTACTGGATGATCCCAGTGGAGTTCCGGCGGGTTTTCTTCCTTACTTAACAATTTACAACAAATAAGTAACATCTGGGGACGAGTTCTTGACCCTTTCCGCAATACACAAAACTATGTTAGTCCTCTTCGGGATCTTCCGACCGTAATTGCATTCCGTTCACTTCCAGATGGGCACGCTGTCTCCCTCTCGATATACGAACTATGTCACTTTTGGAAGGGCTCAGTGGTCTTCCTAGTACAGATTTTAATGCTAACTTTCCCCGGGAATGGTACTGCCTCGCCAACCAAGATACCTCCTGCTGTGTTGACTGCATAGCGGAGGTCATTTTGGCACTCTTCCTTCCTGGAAAACCCACTCCCCATATATATATATATATATATATATATATATATATATATATATATATATATATATATATATATATATGTGTGTGTGTGTGTGTGTGTGTGTGTGTGTGTGTGTGTGTGTGTGTGTGTGTGTGTGTGGAGAGAGAGAGAGAGAGAGAGAGAGAGAGAGAGAGAGAGAGAGAGAGAGAGAGAGAGAGAGAGACAGACAGACAGACAGACAGACAGACAGACAGACAGACAGACAGACAGACAAACAGACAGACAGATAGACAGACACAGAATGTACCAGTTACTGAGTTTTAATGGCAGTGACTGAACAAAGGTGGATTATATTGGCATAAATCATAAAGATTTTAGTTAGCCTTTGATCTCGAGAGCGGTGGCTGAGTCAGAACATTACCATAAGAATTATGTGGCGTATGTGGAAAGATATCTATGGCAAACTTCATAAGGAATGTAGCCACGTAAAGGCCAAAACTATACTCTTTCTTCTTTTATTAAACAATGACCCCTAGAGAATCACCAAAGATAAATGAATACCAGGTTGGATATATGCACAGTGGTGAATGTAAATAGACTTTTACTTTTGGGTCCAATGTCTTCAGCATTGACTACAGAATGAGCGCCAAGTTACGACAAAGTGAGTATAACAAGACTACGACCTGTTCGTGATTTCTGACTGACAAAAATGTGGCTCGAATCGACAAACCTAACTGTACACTGTATGAGATTTGTTGTACAGAAGACCTGGCTTACACTACGATGTAACTTAAATAGACGTAAGTCAAAATGATGTTTGGACGTACTGGATCAATATTGCGTGCCTGTCAACACTGAAGTCGTTTGGTTTACATGTATAAGACAGGTACAAACACTTTACGATTGGGAAAAAATACGAAGAAACATTATATCAAACAACAAAATACCTCCTTCAAAAAGGGATATATATATATATATATATATATATATATATATATATATATATATATATATATATATATATATATATATATATATTCTTTCTTTCAAACTATTGGCCATTTCCCGCATTAGCAAGGTAGTGTTAAGAACAGACGACTGGGCCTCTGAGGGAACATCCTCACCTGGCCCCCTTCTCTGTTCCTTCTTTTGGAAAATTAAAAAAAAAAACAAGAGGGGAGGATTTCCAGCCCCCCGCTCCCTCCCCTTTTAGTCGCCTTCTACGACACGCAGGGAATACGTGGGAAGTATTCTTTCTTTTTTGCGCGTGATCAAGTACATTCCTAAGAGTCCACAATCGCATGATTATCAAATGGCGTCCTAGTTACGTCTCTTTATTGTATATCAACTGACAGTTATATTTCCCTCTTGTGTCTCCCCTGATGATGTGATTATTACACGAAAGTGCACTTGGGAACTTATATATATATATATATATATATATATATATATATATATATATATATATATATATATATATATATATATATATATATATATATTTTTTTTTTTTTTTTTTTTTTTATACTTTGTCGCTGTCTCCCGCGTTTGCGAGGTAGCGCAAGGAACAGACGAAAGAAATGGCCCAACCCCCCCCCCCCCCATACACATGTACATACACACGTCCACACACGCAAATATACATACCTACACAGCTTTCCATGGTTTACCCCAGACGCTTCACATGCCTTGCTTCAATCCACTGACAGCACGTCAACCCCTGTATACCACATGACTCCAATTCACTCTATTTCTTGCCCTCCTTTCACCCTCCTGCATGTTCAGGCCCCGATCACACAAAATCTTTTTCACTCCATCTTTCCACCTCCAATTTGGTCTCCCTCTTCTCCTCGTTCCCTCCACCTCCGACACATATATCCTCTTGGTCAATCTCTCCTCACTCATTCTCTCCATGTGCCCAAACCATTTCAAAACACCCTCTTCTGCTCTCTCAACCACGCTCTTTTTATTTCCACACATCTCTCTTACCCTTACGTTACTTACTCGATCAAACCACCTCACACCACACATTGTCCTCAAACATCTCATTTCCAGCACATCCATCCTCCTGCGCACATCTCTATCCATAGCCCACGCCTCGCAACCATACAACATTGTTGGAACCACTATTCCCTCAAACATACCCATTTTTGCTTTCCGAGATAGTGTTCTCGACTTCCACACATTTTTCAAGGCTCCCAAAATTTTCGCCCCCCTCCCCCACCCTATGATCCACTTCCGCTTCCATGGTTCCATCCGCTGACAGATCCACTCCCAGATATCTAAAACACTTCACTTCCTCCAGTTTTTCTCCATTCAAACTCACCTCCCAATTGACTTGACCCTCACCCCTACTGTACCTAATAACCTTGCTCTTATTCACATTTACTCTCAACTTTCTTCTTCCACACACTTTACCAAACTCAGTCACCAGCTTCTGCAGTTTCTCACATGAATCAGCCACCAGCGCTGTATCATCAGCGAACAACAACTGACTCACTTCCCAAGCTCTCTCATCCCCAACAGACTTCATACTTGCCCCTCTTTCCAGGACTCTTGCATTTACCTCCCTTACAACCCCATCCATAAACAAATTAAACAACCATGGAGACATCACACACCCCTGCCGCAAACCTACATTCACTGAGAACCAATCACTTTCCTCTCTTCCTACACGTACACATGCCTTACATCCTCGATAAAAACTTTTCACTGCTTCTAACAACTTGCCTCCCACACCATATATTCTTAATACCTTCCACAGAGCATCTCTATCAACTCTATCATATGCCTTCTCCAGATCCATAAATGCTACATACAAATCCATTTGCTTTTCTAAGTATTTCTCACATACATTCTTCAAAGCAAACACCTGATCCACACATCCTCTACCACTTCTGAAACCGCACTGCTCTTCCCCAATCTGATGCTCTGTACATGCCTTCACCCTCTCAATCAATACCCTCCCATATAATTTACCAGGAATACTCAACAAACTTATACCTCTGTAATTTGAGCACTCACTCTTATCCCCTTTGCCTTTGTACAATGGCACTATGCACGCATTCCGCCAATCCTCAGGCACCTCACCATGAGTCATACATACATTAAATAACCTTACCAACCAGTCAACAATACAGTCACCCCCTTTCTTAATAAATTCCACTGCAATACCATCCAAACCTGCTGCCTTGCCGGCTTTCATCTTCCGCAAAGCTTTTACTACCTCTTCTCTGTTTACCAAATCATTTTCCCTAACCCTCTCACTTTGCACACCACCTCGACCAAAACACCCTATATCTGCCACTCTGTCATCAGACACATTCAACAAACCTTCAAAATACTCATTCCATCTCCTTCTCACATCACCGCTACTTGTTATCACCTCCCCATTTACGCCCTTCACTGAAGTTCCCATTTGCTCCCTTGTCTTACGCACCCTATTTACCTCCTTCCAGAACATCTTTTTATTTTCCCTAAAATTTACTGATAGTCTCTCACCCCAACTCTCATTTGCCCTTTTTTTCACCTCTTGCACCTTTCTCTTGACCTCCTGTCTCTTTCTTTTATACTTCTCCCACTCAATTGCATTTTTTCCCTGCAAAAATCGTCCAAATGCCTCTCTCTTCTCTTTCACTAATACTCTTACTTCTTCATCCCACCACTCACTACCCTTTCTAAACAGCCCACCTCCCACTCTTCTCATGCCACAAGCACCTTTTGCGCAATCCATCACTGATTCCCTAAATACATCCCATTCCTCCCCCACTCCCCTTACTTCCATTGTTCTCACCTTTTTCCATTCTGTACACAGTCTCTCCTGGTACTTCCCCACACAGGTCTCCTTCCCAAGCTCACTTACTCTCACCACCTTCTTCACCCCAACATTCACTCCTCTTTTCTGAAAACCCATACTAATCTTCACCTTAGCCTCCACAAGATAATGATCAGACATCCCTCCAGTTGCACCTCTCAGCACATTAACATCCAAAAGTCTCTCTTTCGCACGCCTGTCAATTAACACGTAATCCAATAACGCTCTCTGGCCATCTCTCCTACTTACATAAGTATACTTATGTATATCTCGCTTTTTAAACCAGGTATTCCCAATCATCAGTCCTTTTTCAGCACATAAATCTACAAGCTCTTCACCATTTCCATTTACAACACTGAACACCCCATGCATACCAATTATTCCCTCAACTGCCACATTACTCACCTTTGCATTCAAATCACCCATCACTATAACCCGGTCTCGTGCATCAAAACCGCTAACACACTCATTTAGCTGCTCCCAAAACACTTGCCTCTCATGATCTTTCTTCTCATGCCCAGGTGCATATGCACCAATAATCACCCACCTCTCTCCATCAACTTTCAGTTTTACCCATATTAATCGAGAATTTACTTTCTTACATTCTATCACATACTCCCACAACTCCTGTTTCAGGAGTATTGCTACTCCTTCCCTTGCTCTTGTCCTCTCACTAACCCCTGACTTCACTCCCCAGACATTTCCAAACCACTCTTCCCCTTTACCCTTGAGCTTCGTTTCACTCAGAGCCAAAACATCCAGGTTCCTTTCCTCAAACATACTACCTATCTCTCCTTTTTTCACATCTTGGTTACATCCACACACATTTAGGCACCCCACTCTGAGCCTTCGAGGAGGATGATCACTCCCCGCGTGACTCCTTCTTCTGTTTCCCATTTTAGAAAGTTAATACAAGGAGGGGAGGATTTCCGGCCCCCCGCTCCCGTCCCCTCTAGTCGCTTTCTACGACACGCGAGGAATACGTGGGAAGTATTCTTTCACCCCTATCCCCAGGGATAATATACATATATATATACATATACACACACACACACACACACACACATATGCACATACACACACACACACACACACATACATATATATACATATGAAAAATGTAAGAAACAATTTAGAAAACAAACTTTTAGCTTGAAATGAATGAAAAAAATGAATGTCACATAATGGTTCAACCTCTGGCTATGGAAAGGAAATGTACAATTTATTCACACAAACGTCAATATATATATATATATATATATATATATATATATATATATATATATATATATATTCAGTTATCAAAGTGATGCAAATGGGCAAAAATGAAATTGCTGAGTCAAATAGAGAGAAAATATTAATACAAATAATAAGAAACGATTGATAATAGCTCAACAAGACCCCCTTGTGTACAAGGACCCAGCCAGCTGGGAAAGCGAATGAAAATGAGGAAAATCATTCTTTTTTTTTTTTTTTTACTTAATCATTAGAGTTGTCAAAAATGAGAAGCTGGAGTTTGTCCGTGAAACTGAAGAAAGAGATAAAAACGTATCATCGAGTCAGGTAATCGATGATGAAGTAATTGGAAATGTTCATGACGTGGGATAGAAAAATGGATAATAAGTATTCATTCACGTAAGAGGTGAAGTTGAATACTGCTGTGTTGTTTGGTGAAGAACTAAGCTGTGTTTGTTTGGTGAAGAACTAAGCTGTGTTTGTATGGTGGATAGCTAAGCTGTGTTTGTATGGTGGATAGCTAAGCTGTGTTTGTATGGTGGATAGCTAAGCTGTGTTCGTATGGTGGAAAGCTAAGCTGTGTTTATTTGGTGAAGAACTAAGTTGTGTTTGTTTGGTGAAGAATTAAGCTGTGTTTGTTTGGTGAAGAATTAAGCTGTGTTTGTTTGGTGAAGAATTAAGCTGTGTTTGTATGGTGGATAGCTAAGCTGTGTTTGTTTGCTGAAGAACTAAGTTGTGTTTGTTTGGTGAAGAATTAAGCTGTGTTTGTTTGGTGAAGAATTAAGCTGTGTTTGTATGGTGGATAGCTAAGCTGTGTTTGTTTGCTGAAGAACTAAGTTGTGTTTGTTTGGTGAAGAACTAAGCTGTGTTTGTATGGTGGATAGCTAGATGGTGTTGTAGGGAGAACAGCTGAGTTGAATTGTACGGTGAACAGCTAAGCGGTGTTGTACGGTGAATAAGTAAGCTGTGTTGTATAATCAAAGACTAAAGGGGGCTGAGATGAACAAACTGGAGAGAGAGAGAGAGAGAGAGAGAGAGAGAGAGAGAGAGAGAGAGAGAGAGAGAGAGAGAGAGAGAGAGAGAGTACACCAGTGGCAGATTGATGGGATTCGGGCAACACTAGAAGCAGGAGGTGTGCATCTGTGCCACCACCAGCACGTTGGCGGAAAAATGTATTGGGAACTTTGTAGGCACACAACACAGACCCTCCCTCCCTCCCGTGCTTTGTTGAGACAGAAAGTTGCTGCGGAGGGGTATGTCTGTGTGTGTGTGTGTGTCCGTCTGCCCGTCCGTCCCCACCCTAAGGGAGAGAGGGAGAGGGAGAGGGAGAGAGATAGAGAGAGAGAGAGAGAGAGAGAGAGAGAGAGAGAGAGAGAGAGAGAGAGAGAGAGAGAGAGAGAGACTTATTCATGTAGTTCGTGTGTTCTACACCGTCAGTTTTGCTTGTAAAGTGCTTCTCCACTCTCTCTCTCTCTCTCTCTCTCTCTCTCTCTCTCTCTCTCTCTCTCTCTCTCTCTCTCTCTCTCTCTCTCTCTCTCAGTTTTTTTCCCGCTCGGCAGTAGGTGGTGAGCAGGTGACCAGGGAGGGAGGTATATATTACCGATACCAATCGCCTGTGCAAAAATAGCCAGTACGTCGTCAGTGGCTGTCATGTTGCATTCCTATGGCCCAGGTACGACCTGGTCTTTGTCCTCCTGCCTCACCCACACGTGGGGCTCCTTGGCTTACAGTTCCACAAACACACAATCTCTCCCCATCATCACACATATGACACAACGAAATTCATATGACTCGTTCATCCTTACCTTATATTTGCTTGTGGTTAACGCTATGCGATAGTCCTGTTCTCGTATGCAGGTACTGTCTCTGTTCATGTGTGTGTGTGTGTGTGTGTGTGTGTGTGTGTAGTGACGAAACAGCCAACTCGTGGATCGGCATGTGGCACCTGCCTTGCTGCTGTCGACATCTCACTGTTCCTCCTGCCTTGCTGCTGTCGACATCTCACTGTTCCTCCTGCCTTGCTACAGTCGACATCTCACTGTTCCTCCTGCCTTGCTGCTGTCGACATCTCACTGTTCCTCCTGCCTTGGTGCTGTCGACATCTCACTGTTCCTCCTTCCTTACTGCTGTCGACATCTCACTGTTCCTCCTTCCTTACTGCTGTCGACATCTCACTGTTCCTCCTTCCTTACTGCTGTCGACATCTCACTGTTCCTCCTTCCTTACTGCTGTCGACATCTCACTGTTCCTCCTTCCTTACTGCTGTCGACATCTCACTGTTCCTCCTGCCTTGCTGCTGTCGACATCTCACTGTTCCTCCTGCCTTGCTGCTGTCGACATCTCACTGTTCCTCCTTCCTTACTGCTGTCGACATCTCACTGTTCCTCCTGCCTTGCTGCTGTCGACATCTCACTGTTCCTCCTTCCTTACTGCTGTCGACATCTCACTGTTCCTCCTTCCTTACTGCTGTCGACATCTCACTGTTCCTCCTTCCTTACTGCTGTCGACATCTCACTGTTCCTCCTTCCTTACTGCTGTCGACATCTCACTGTTCCTCCTTCCTTACTGCTGTCGACATCTCACTGTTCCTCCTGCCTTGCTGCTGTCGACATCTCACTGTTCCTCCTGCCTTGGTGCTGACATCTATCGAGGGAGGGCAAAAGAGGCTCATGAACTTAAGAAAAGTTATCTGAACTCTGTCTCAAGAGGGAAATGTGTGACCAAGAGGAGGGTGTGGCCATGAGCGAAGGATCTGACCACGATGGTAGGGGAGGGAATGTGGCCAATAGGAGAGTGTGGCCAAAAAGGGGGTGTGCCACAGAGAAAGGTGTGTGCCAATAGGAGAGTGTGGTTAAGAGGAGGATATGGCCAAGAGCAGGGTGTGACCCAAAAGGAGGAGAGTGTGTGGCCAAAAAGGAAGTATGGCCAAGAGGATGGTGTGGCCAACAGGAGGGTATGGCCATGAAATGGAGGGTAGCATAGAGTAATGTGTGTGTGTGTGTGTGTGTGTGTGTGTGTGTGTGTGTGTGTGTAGCACTGTGACGTGAGCCAGCGAGATGGTGCGCCCAGATTTGCCTGCTACGGTAGGTGGTGACTGTTGTATAGCTACACGATCACAGTTTTCTTTCTAAATCTAAAGAAAGAAAATGTGGAAACGAACACGTCTGTCCAAAGAAAATATCTAAAATGTAGACAACCCAGACGAAGAGTAGTGAAAAGGAAAAGCAAATTATTAACCGAAGCAAACTGAAAACATGAAATGGAAAAGGAAAGATGTGCAAAGCTAAAAAAAAAGTTTTTTTTTTCATTTCCTCTAAAATTCGTAAATACTTCCCCTTGTCTCCTCTTTTTTCCTCCCCCTTTCAGAACTCTCTATATGTTTCAATTAAGGGCCGGCCTTGAGGTGGACTTTTGTCTGTATTGGAGCCTCCAACGCGCACAAAAAAAAAGAAAAAAGTTAAACGATAAAAAAATAAGAAAGAAAAAAAAATTTTCAAGGAAGTGAAATGCAATTCGTCAGTCAGGTAAGTCGAGGGAAATTTGGATCTCGAATGACAGCTGGTATTATGTGAAGTTGAGGAGCTTGGCGGTGTACCAGCTGGTGTTATGTGAAGTTGAAGAGCTTGGCGGTGTACCAGCTGGTGTTATGTGAAGTTGAAGAGCTTGGTGGTGTACCAGCTGGTGTTATGTGAAGTTGAAGAGCTTGGCGGTGTACCAGCTGGTGTTATGTGAAGTTGAAGAGCTTGGCGGTGTACCAGCTGGTGTTATGTGAAGTTGAAGAGCTTGGTGGTGTACCAGCTGGTGTTATGTGAAGTTGAAGAGCTTGGTGGTGTACCAGCTGGTGTTATGTGAAGTTGAAGAGCTTGGCGGTGTACCAGCTGGTGTTATGTGAAGTTGAAGAGCTTGGTGGTGTACCAGCTGGTGTTATGTGAAGTTGAAGAGCTTGGCGGTGTACCAGCTGGTGTTATGTGAAGTTGAAGAGCTTGGTGGTGTACCAGCTGGTGTTATGTGAAGTTTCTATCATGGACGACACAATCTTCCTGTCTGCTGTGGCAGCACCACAGCTGCTGTGGCTGACACACACACACACACACACACACACACACACACACACACACACACACACACACACAGCCATCCAGTCACGTGCGACAGTGCCAGACGTGCTGTGGTCGACGTGCCCTCACTCCAGGCTCACCTCACAGCTGCTCTACTCCAGGCTCACTCCACAGCTGCTCTACTCCAGGCTCACCCCACAGCTGCTCTACTCCAGGCTCACCCCACAGCTGCTCTACTCCAGGCTCACCCCACAGCTGCTAGACTACAGGCTCACCCCACAGCTGCTCTAATCCAGGCTCATCCCACAGCAGCTCTACTCCAGGCTCACTCCACAGCTGCTCTAAGATACAGGGAACAGACGTCTGCCCCCGCCAGCCACGGGCGAGGTGCACGCGCAGATGTAGCAGCTGCTGTGATGAGGCCCACTATTGCATCAGGTTTTCAATACAGATTCATTCTCTCTCTCTCTCTCTCTCTCTCTCTCTCTCTCTCTCTCTCTCTCTCTCTCTCTCTCTCTGGCCCAGATGGATGAAAGACAACGATCGAAGGGGGAGGGAACGGGGAGGAGGGAGGAGCGGGGGGAATGGGTCATCCAATTGAGTGAAGTACCTGGCGATGAAGAAGGTACACTCAGCTGGTACTTGGACAAGAGCAACAGGAATGAATCGACAGCTATGCAAGCAGTGTACACAAAACAGGAAAAGGGGTGTGGACCAATTCCTCGGAGTCATAAACATAGCTACCACATCTAAGCTTCAGGAAAAAAATTCCCTATTTTTTTTTTTTCTTTTTCATTTCAGAAGTTACACGTTTTAGTTTTGGAGCGAGTACAGAGGTGGAAGACAGAGATGATTCCCGGAACGAGTAAGGAATCCCGTAACAGCTGATCAAACGACGTGAATCCACTTACCTTATCAAAAAAAAAAAAAAAAAAAGGTTAAGAGGTGATTCGATACAGAGGTTCAAGATTATCAAAGGGGTTAGTAATATCAATCTAACAATGCACATTAAGGATTGGCTCGTCTGATTTCCCTAATAGTAATGGATACAAACTCGTAGGCAAACATTTGAACTCGATTGCGATGAAGTACTTTTTCTTCAACAGAATCGTTAACATATGGAATGAATGGCCTCTTAGAGCAGTAGGAATCAATATTTCGTTTCAAATCCGAGAATTACATTAGTTACACCACCTTAATTACATGAGTTTTTGTTTTTTCTCTTTGCAACATCTGTATTGTCTTTCTACTCTCGCCACAATGATCTATTTGCTTCTGATCTCCACCGTTTATCACAAACGGCCTCGTTAAGACCCAGTGAGTGTACTAGAGCCCGAGTCCATTTGTATGCCTTTGCATTCATTTAGAACACCAGATGAATGTGCAACACTCTGGGGGGGCCTCCCCAACATTTCAGGGGTACCGCTACGCCCACTTGCTCGAAGTATATTGCAATGCGTTACGCGAATTGAAATCTGTCTGAGGGTGGAATTTCTTGCACTGGGAAGATTCAACAAACCCTCCTCCTCCCGGAGCTGGGGGGGGGGGGGGGGGATGGGCTGCTGCTGCATCTGACGGTGGCTGGTGCCAGGTGAGGCGTGAGTGCTTACAAGAGACATGGATTACATACGAGCGGTATACAACGTGTTGAGAACGAAGGTTACGGACTCAGATAGGATAAGGACCTGGACTTCGACTGGCCTGACCTTGGAAGGGTCGGGTCACATATAATACCATCACACCCAAGGCTTCGTACCGTCGTACACAAGGGTTGTATCGTCGTGCTCAAGGGTCGTAACGCCGTACACATGGGTTGTAACGTCGTGCTCAAGGGTCGTACCGTCGCGCCGAAGGGTTGTGACGTCGTGCTCAAGGGTCGTTCCGTCATACCGAAGAGTTGTAACGTCGTGCTCAAGGGTCGTACCGTCGTAACAAAGGGTTGTAACGTCATGCTCAAGGGTCGTACCGTCGTAACAAAGGGTCGTACTGTCATGTTCAAAGGATCGCACAATCGTGCCGTAACAAAGGATCGTACCATGGTGCTCAAAGGTCGGACGATCCTCCTCAAGGATCGTACCGTCATGCTCAAAACTTATATACGACCCTGGGAGTTCCGTACCGTCGTCCCCAAAAGATCATACCATTGTGCTCAGGGGCTCCTCAAGGATCGTACCGTCGTGCTCAAAACATATATACGACCCTGAGAGTTCCTCTTTTGACAAGACAATCAAATCATATCATTTTCAAAACAACATGAAGGAAGATATTATAATTCATGAATGATAAAGCGTCTCTGCTTACAGTAGAATGTGCCTGGATACAATATGCTTCCAGAGTGTCTCCGAATCATTATATCTTTGTTTTTTTTCCCCACCCAGTGTGCACCTTGACACAATGCACACTGGGAATAAAACAGGTGTAACAAAGGGTGACAGACTCTGTTGAGGAAATATACACAAATGATCAGCCCTGGCTGAAGGCAGTTTCCGTTAGAAGTAATGCCACCATGATCAACGGATGGAAATTCAACGGTAACAGGGCAACAGACAGGCGATAAGCACGCGACACACACACACACACACACACACACACACACACACACACACACACAAATCACGAAACTTGTCAAACTATACAAAAATATAGAAAAAAAAAGTACTTAAGAAATTTAAGAAAGTGGAAGGATAGAATGAGATGACTTGAGGACATAGTGAGTGCAGACAACATACTACATGAATTTAAGTCAAATGATGATAGAAAACAATCAATAGATACCTTCCCTCGCCACCCACATGACTGCACAACTCCGTTCCTGCACACTACAAATAAGTAACTACGAATAGGTAATTAATTACACACACACACACACACACACACACACACACACACACACACACACACACACACACACACACACATACACACATTTGTATACTGGGTTGGCCTCCAGCGTCTGCCGCCCTCTTCTCGCCTTATGAAGTCAGAGTTGGAGATCTCTCAAGCGTGTGATAGGAGGCGAATCCTATTGCCTCGGTGTGTGTGTTATTATGTATATATATATATATATATATATATATATATATATATATATATATATATATATATATATATATATATATATATATATATATATATTTATATGTATATATATATATATATATATATATATATATATATATATATATATATATATATATATATATATATATATATATATATATATGTATGTATGACGACCTTTCCTGAAACATTTTCTGAAGATTTTTGTCCCCCGATGTCTTCTAAATTAAACATTAGCATCAGCGACATTACTGGTGGTCGTTCGTTAATGTGGAATAAACGAAGCAGATCCGAGGTTGTCTGGGTGGACAATGGCCGTTGCTAAAATCAACCTTACCATCGACACGTAAAGTCATGATTGGATGACCTGAAGATGATGATGGTGTTGGTAACGGGCGACCAGAGAACATACCTTGCAGCTTATGGGAACATTCATCCTTCACACGGCTCTTATAAGTCGAGCCTCTCCTGTGAGCTGTAAGGTTAAGGGCATACACACGCACACACACACACACACACACACACACACACACACACACACACCACACGTCTCTCTGAACGTTGCTAACTCCACACCAATTGCATTAACGTCTCATTTCAAAACACGAAACCAAAAAGAAATATTCTTTTCGCATTTCATGATGAGGCTGAACAGCCCATTCACCTTCTAAGAGACTTACGGGGGTTAAGGAGAGAGGAAAAAAATAGATGAATTATTCCTTAAATGTTTACAGACTTGTGAGCTGCAGTGTGATCGCCGTCAAAAGCGTTGGTCCTGGACCCATCTCATCTTGGCTCGCTTAATTCATGATTCAGGTTTACCAAGACGAGTGTAAATAATGCATCCAGACAAACTTGGATCCTGCGTCTATCTCGTGCCACGTCTATCCTAGTTAATATCCTGAATCACGCTCTAGGTAATGTGAGTATCATCTGTCTCTCATTATCTATCTGTAATTACCTATTTCTACAGTTGGGATGGTGGGATGGGGGGGGGGAGTTAATGGGTTTCCATGCTTGTGGAGCGTCATATCTTACGCTTTTTTTTTTACTATAAGGGAGAATTCAAAGGAATTGGATCAAACAGAAGCAGACCAATGCGTCCTCTTGAGGCTTCTTGTGAGCGTGAAAGAAGCCAGAAACAGATCAGTGAGATATTGAACAGAAAGACGAACAGATGGATGAATCGACAGGAGATACACACATAATGCCAGTGGTGGACTTGAAGCGGGAAATCTATACAGTCAATTCCTAAACGTGTCCATGGTAATGCTTTCAACCTCTCTTATCGGTGTATTATTCCATATCTTGATAATCCTGTTGAGGAAGAGTTACTTCGCTTTATTAGAGGTACAAAGGTTTGTTTATCCACGACTTTCTATCTAACAATGGGAGTGAAATCAGAGGAATCAAGCCATCAGTGGCTGAAGGAGCTTAACAGATCAAGATCATGGAAGCCTTTGATAAAATGCTTGTGTTAGATCATCTCTTGACCTTCTCTTTTTGAAGTTAAATCAGAACTAGGCACTTTCTCACCTCTCGTAGGAATTCTTTCTGTCTGAGAATCATCTTGGTAGCCCGAAGCTATACTCTTTCCTTTCTTTCAATGTTTTTTTTTCGAGTAAGAGCACCAAAACTGAACATCATATCCAAGGTAGTGAATTGTAAAGAGTGAGGAGATTTCTCTAGAGTAAATTCTGAAAGCTTTGCCTATGAATCCAAGAATTTTGTTCGCCCTGTTATTACTATTCCTTTGCAGTGCTTATTTGGCTTTTGGGTACCAAAGATTTTCATACCTTTTTCCTCATCTACCTATTGTGGCTCAACAGAGTTCATTCTACATCTTACTTTCTCGGATCTTATCATCGATATGAACAACTCTGTAATTATCGATATTAGAATTCATTTGCCTCCGGTGGATCCAGTTCATTAGTTTGTCTATGTCAGTTCCAAGCTGTAGACCTTCAATAGCAGCTGTTAAAATTATTTTCCATCCCAGTATCGACTGTGAATTTCGGTGATTTACACTGTAGTCCAATATCAGTATCATAAGACTGAGAACCGGATCCCAAAACTGATCCCCGTGGCACACCACTTGTCACGTCTAACCATTCGGAAACTTGACCAAAATGACCTTCCTAAACCTCTCAATGCTGCTGTCACCATTTGCAATAGAATCACATAATTTGTTCCATTTATCTACCACTCTGATACTGTATGAAGTACTTTACATCTATTCTAACAAGTTTCTTGCTTCGTTTCTCATTACATCATTTGCTTAATCATTCGAAGAGCTGTTTACTCTGGACATCATCAAAATGGTGGAGAAACTTGAAAGGTCGTGATCAGGTTGCCCCTTACTCCTCCAACCTACGAATTCCATTCCAAACTTGTGATGAAAAAAATGTATAACATTAAATGATAATAATAATAATGATAACAATAGTGATAATGATAACATGCTGCTGCATACAACACTTGCAGTTTAGAGTTCCTACATGCAATTTGTCGGGGAATTGCATTATATATCGCCAATGAAAAACATTATTCAGAGCGAAAAAAAAAGTCTAGTTTTATGTTTTTTTACGTAAAATTACCATAAAAATCATCACCGTGAAATTTTACCATCAGGAAAATGCCACTGTGGAATTGCATGGTCACGTCAGCTGGCGGTCGGGAGTCAGCTGGTCACATCAGCTACGACTCAGCTGGTCACATCACCTACGACTCAGCTGGTCACATCAGCTACGACTCAGCTGGTCACATCAGCTACGACTCAGCTGGTCACATCAGCTACGATTCAGCTGGTCACATCACCTACGACTCAGCTGGTCAAATCAGCTACGACTCAGCTGGTCACATCACCTACGACTCAGCGGGTCAACTCAGCTGGTAGCCAGGGCGTCAGCTGGTCAAATCAATTGGTAGCCAGACAGTCAGCTTGTAAAGTCAATTGGTAGACAGGGAACAAGGTGGTCACGTCAGATGGTGGCCAGGGAATCACCTGGTTCACAGGGATTCAGCTGGCTCCTAGGGAACCAGCTGGTGACAGATAATCATCTAGCTTTGGGGGCATCAGCTGGTTATCAGGTCTGCAGCTGGTTATTTAGGGAATAATCTGATTGCCAGGGCGTCAGCTGGTTGCGAGAGAGTCAGCTAGTTGCGAGGGAGTCAGCTGTTTCCTAAGGAGTCAGCTGGCTGCGAGAGTCAGCTGGTTACGAGGGAGTCAGCTGGTTCCTAGGGAGTTAGCTGGTTGCTAGGGAGTCAGCTAGTTGCTAGAGAGTCAGCTGGTTGCTAGGGAATCAGCTGATTGCTAGGAATTCAGCTAGTTACAAGGGAGTCAGCTGGTTGAGAGAGAGTCAGCTAGTTGCTAGAGAGACAGTTGGTTCCTAGGGAGTCAGCTGATTGCGAGGGAGTCAGCTGGTTGCGAGAGAGTCAGCTAGTTGCGAGGGAGTCAGCTGGTTGCTAGGGAGTCAGCTAGTTGCGAGAGAGTCAGCTAGTTGCGAGGGAGTCAGCTACCTGCGAGGGAGTCAGCTACCTGCGAGGGAGTCAGCTAGTTGTGAGAGTCAGCTAGTTGCGAGGGAGTAGTCAGCTAGTTGAGAGGGAGTCAGCTAGTTGCGAGGGAGTCAGCTAGTTGCGAGGGAGTCAGCTGGCTGCGAGAGTCAGCTGGTTACGAGGGAGTCAGCTGGTTCCTAGGAAGTCAGCTAGTTGCTGGAGATTCAGCTGGTTGCGAGGGAGTCAGCTAGTTGCGAGGGAGTCAGCTGATTGCGAGGGAGTTAGCTGGTTGCGAGGGAGTCAGCTGGTTGCGAGGGAGTCAGCTAGCTGCGAGAGAGTCAGCTAGTTGCGAGAGAGTCAGCTAGTTTCGAGGGATTCAGTTACCTGCGAGGGAGTCAGCTAGTTGTGAGAGAGTCAGCTAGTTGCGAGGGAGTAGTCAGCTAGTTGCGAGGGAGTCAGCTAGTTGCGAGGGAGTCAGCTAGTTGCGAGGGAGTCAGCTAGTTGCGAGAGAGTCAGCTAGTTGCGAGGGAGTCAGCTAGTTCCGAGGTAGTCAGCTAGTTGCGAGGTAGTCAGCTAGTTGCGAGAGAGTCAGCTAGTTGCGAGGGAGTCAGCTAGTTGCGAGGGAGTCAGCTAGCTGCGAGGGAGTCAGCTAGTTGCGAGGGAGTCAGCTAGTTGCGAGGGAGTCCAGTCGGTCAGCTTAACGTCAGATCGCCAACAGAAAGGTTTCATTCTGTCCACTCTGGCCTCCTCACCCACAGCAATGGTCACCATCTCCGGTCACCTTGCCCACAGCAACCCAAGACGAGAGCTATTACCACCTGGCAATAGTGAGATTTTAGCTGGGTGTTGACGGGGGAGACGGGAGGGTAGAGGGAAGGGAAGGGAAGTTAGGCCAACTGGTTGCTGTGGGGTCTCAGCCATTTGCTGGGGGTGTCAGTTGATTGCTGTGGGGTGAGCTGGTTGCTGCTAGGGGTGTCAGATGGTTGTTGGGGGTGTCAGGTGCTTGCTGTGAGGTCAGCTGGTTCATGGGGGGGGTGGGGGGTTTAGCTGATTGCTGTTCTGGAAGCTGGTTCTTTTGAGGGGTAGGGCGGTTGCTGGGGAGATCAGCTGTTTGCTGAGGGTGTCAGCTGGTTGTCTGGGAGCCAGCTGATTGCCGAGGGTCAGCTGATTTTTCTGGAGTCGGCTCATTGCTATGGGTCAGCTGGTTGCTGAGGGCATCAGCTGGTTGCTGAGGGCGTCAGCTGGTTGCTGAGGGCGTCAGCTGGTTGCTGAGGGTGTCAGCTGGTTGCTGAGGGCGTCAGCTGGTTGCTGAGGGTGTCAGCTGGTTACTGAGGGTGTCAGCTGTTTGTCTGGGGTCAGCTGATTTGTTAGGGGTCGGCTAATTGTCGGAGGTTTAGCCAATCACTTGTGAAATCAGGTAGTTATCAAAAGGTCAGCCGATTACTATGGGGTCAGCTGGCTGTTTGGAGGTCAGCTGTTTAAATGGAGGTCAGCTGGTTGTTTGGAGGCCAGCTGGTTGTCTGGAGGTCAGCTGGTTGTTTGGAGGTCAGCTGGTTAGTGGAATAATCACTAGGGAGACAATCCTTTATTCTATGTGGGGTTTCGGGAGAAAAAAAAATGATAAAAAAAAAAAAAATACGATAATAATTGATAAGTTATCTTTTCCAGGGTTACCAAAGGACGTAACCACGTCATCGTTACCAACATCATCTCGACCATTAGTGCCATCATATTCCCCATCACTGTCACATTCCCCATCACTATCCTTCGTGTCACTATCACATTCCCATCACTATCACATTCCCCATCACTATCTTTCCTGTCACTATCAAGCTATGCCATCCTCAAACTGCCGGAAAACATCACTTCTTCAAGCTTCGCTGCTTAAAAATCCTCGTCCTCTTCAGCGCTCGTGAGCTAAAACATTCTGAAGACACGAAGCTGCTTAAATTCAAGCTTTCAGGCTAATCTTTAAACCTCTCGAGGGGGGAAAACTGGACAGCTAAATCTCCGCTAACGGGCGAGAGCTGAGGAGATGAAGTAGAGCTGTGTTGTGTGACCTCAGCCGGAGGTGTGGATGAGGAGGTGGTCAGTCGAGGACACCGTGCAGCCACCACCACCACTACCACACCTCCAGGATCCTGCAGCTGCTGTGTGGAAACAGAGGAACATATCTCACCCTCACACTGGGAAACCATCACTTACCTCAAGACACGAGCATACGAAATATTATCTATCAATATCATTATCATCATTAATATTATCATTACTATCACTGTTACTATTATCATTATCATCATTATTATCATTATTATTATATCATTATTATCATTATTATTATCATTATTATTATTATTATTATTATTATTATTATTATTATTTTTTTTTTTTTTTTAAACTATTCGCCATTTCCCGCATTAGCGAGGTAGCGCTAAGAACAGAGGACTGGGCCTTTTTTGGAATATTATTATTATTATTATTATTATTATTATTATTATTATTATTATTATTATTATCATTATTATTATTATTATTATCATAATTATCATTTCTATTATCATTACCATCATCATTATTATTATTATTATTATCATTATCATTATCATTACTATTATTATTATTATTATTATCATTATTATTATTATTATTATTATTATTATTATTATTATTATTATTATCATGGCGAATAGTATGAAGGAAAGAAAAGAATATATATATATATATATATATATATATATATATATATATATATATATATATATATATATATATATTATCCCTGGGGATAGGGGAGAAAGAATACTTCCCACGTATTCCCTGCGTGTCGTAGAAGGCGACTAAAAGGGGAGGGAGCGGGTGGCTGGAAATCCTCCCCTTTCTTGTTTTTTTTTTTAATTTTCTAAAAGAAGGAACAGAGAAGGGGGTCAGGTGAGGATATTCCCTCTAAGGCCCAGTTCTCTGTTCTTAACGCTACCTCGCTAACGCGGGAAATGGCAAATAGTATAAAAAAAAAAAAAAAAAAAAAAAATTATTATTATTATTATTATTATTATTATTATTATTATTATTATTATTATTATTATTACTATTATCATTATTATCATTATCATCATTATCATTATCATCATTATCATTATCATCATTATCATTACTATCATTGTTATCATTATTATCATCATTATCATTATCATCATCATCAATGTTACCATTATTACTATTTTATATTATTATCATTATCATTATCATTATTATCATAATTAGTATCATTATCATTACCATTCCTAGTTATGGGGAAATAGAATTTTTCCCCCGGATCTCCTGCGTGTCTCCGATGGCGAGCAAGTGGGGTGGCAGCGGACTGGAAATCCTCCACTCCTGTATTATCACTGCCCAAAAGAAGGAATAGAACAAGCACTAGTGGTAGTAGTAATAGCAGTGGTGGTGGTAGTAGTAGTAGTAGTAGTAGTAATGGATATAGTAGAAATAGTAGTAGTAGTGGTAGTAGTACGGGTAGTAGTAGTAGTAGTAGTAGTAGTAGTAGTAGTAGTAGTAGTAGTAGTAGTGGTGGAGGTGGTTATAGTAGTAGTAGTAGTAGTAATAGTAATAGTAGTGGTGGAAGTGGTTATATTGGTAGTAGTGGTAGTAGTAGCAGTAGTAATAGTAGTGGTGGAGGTGGTTATAGTAGTAGTAGTAGTAGTAGTAGTAGTAGTAGTAGTAGTAGTAGTAGTAGTAGTAGTAGTAGTAGTAGTAGAAGCACAAGTAGTAGTAGAAGTAGTAGTAGTAGAGGTAGTAGTAGTAGTAGTAGTAGTAGTAGTAGTAGTAGTAGTAGTAGTAGTAGTAGTAGTAGTAGTAGTAGAATTAGAAGTAATAGCAGTAGTAGTAGTTGTAGTAGTGGTCCCTCTTCCCTCCCCGAAGCCTGTTCCTACCCCTCTTCCCTCCGCGAGGCCCTCCTGCTGCTCCTCTTCCCTCCTGGGTCCTTCCTGTTGCCACTCTTCCCTCCATAAGGTTCTCTTGCTGACCCTCCTCCCTCCCGGGGCCCTAATGCTGCCCCTCTTCCCTCCCCTACGCCCTAATGCTGCCCCTCTTCCCTCCCCTACGCCCTAATGCTGCCCCTCTTCCCTCCCCTACGCCCTAATGCTGCCCCTCTTCCCTCCCCTACGCCCTAATGCTGCCCCTCTTAAATGCTAATCTCCGCACCACAAACATTCTTTTGTATTTTGGGAGAGAATTTATACCCGCAACATTTTGCCTCTCTCGCCACTCGCGTCTGAGGAGAGTAAAATAAGTAATTTTCTCACACTTAGTCAGGCACTGGCACTCCCTCATAGCCATCAGGCAGTGTCACTTCCTCACAACACATTGGAGAGTGCCACTCCCTCATGATTAGCCTGGCGGTGCCATTCCCTCACAACTGGTCGGTGAGGGCCTCCTTCCTCACCATTGCCCCCGGGCGCTGCCAAACACCTCCCCACACAACCCCGACCCATCGCGGGATGTGCCATTCCCTCATTCTCCATCTCCCGTCCGCTCGTCTGGTCGGGTCGGTGAGTGGCAGGGGCCAGGCAGGCAGGCTCGAACTCAGTCTGGCCTGCTGGACAGACGACGCCGCCACTCTCCGCCCAGCGCCCGCCTCCCACCCCAACTGATGACAAACTAGCCTCACCCTCCCACCCCAACAAACGAGCTACCCTCCCATGGTAACGAGTATATGGCTACCCTCCCTTGGTAATGGATATATGGGGGGGATTTACCAAGCCACCCATCCTCTCATGAAGAAAATGGGTTACTTATGAATAAGACCTTCAATCGCGTTTCGTGTAGATGATGCTTTCATTTTCTTTTCTTTTCTCACGAATGGATAAAACACGCACACACACGAATCCATCTACACCCTAAGCCGAAGCTGGCGATCTCAATAGGGGCAAAAAATGCTTACTGTGTCCTCACTTTTTCGGTTGCTGGGTCGACTATAACACCAGACTATTACTGACATTAGTGGGTTAAGGAAAGAAAAGGAAAGAAATGATTGTTCGACCATCTCCTCTTTGCTAGGTTACGGATCTTTTCGCCCGTATTAATAGGACATTAGTGAGTTCTTAATGGATCTCTGTATATGCTGGCTGTCGAGTTCGGATCTAAATTACTAAGGGTTAAGTTAGAGGAGTGTGTCAGCCTGTTTCAAAAGAGTCCATTTTGTTTTCCCCCCGTCATGTGTTGTCGATATTGAGGGAATCTTCGCGTGAGAGGAAGAGGAGGAGGAGGAGGGGCAGGAGCGAAACTGTGTAGCCTAGGGGGGAAGAGGGAAGGGATGGGAATATTCATCATAAGATGGTAATGGGTAAAGGAGGGAGAGAAAGGGATGGGAGTGGGTGGCTGGCTGGGGAATATGTGCCATAGATGGAAAATGCGAGAGGGTGGTAGCGGTGGAGGCCATGCATCATGGAGGATGGACAGAGGAGTGAGGGGCAGTGGTCGGTCGTGCTTCAGGCAAGGGTCAAGTATATGGAGCGGGAGGGCGAGGAGGGAGCTACCTATTATGGAAAGAAAATGGGAGGTAAGGTAGGCCCGAGTGGTGTTAATCACTGAATGAAAAGTGGTGAGCACATCCCAGGGAGAAGAAAACGGGAGTGGAGGGAGCGCTAGAGTCAATATACTGAAGGAAACAAAAAGGAGACATAAGGGATATCTGCTCATAAAGTACGACAATAACGGCAGGACGTTTGGCAGCGAACGTAGCGCCAAATCACAACCTCTCGGTAACAGCACTGCCGGATGTATAACGAACAAACTCTGTACTATCATTTTGGATTAACACACAACATAAACAACACACGCATCTACCTGAATGAGCCCATACACCTAGAGACACAAACCCGACCTGTGCCTATAAACAGCATTCAATACACCAGGCTATTACAGACAAGATGCTGTGTCAGGCTTGGATACGGTGAAGCTTTACAGAGATATGCAAAGATATACAAAGAAACGATGGAATTCACGAAAGGTAGGCTTAGTTTCCACCCCAACAATACTCCTAAGATTGAAAACGATTACCAGTGCTCCTACACTTAGGGGATATAAAAAAAAAAGGGAGGAGTCTTTAGTATCTGACATGAAGTGAGTAACAAAACGTGCTTAAAGTCCGTCGAAATAGCGTGAGGAACGAGTTGGGGGAAACTCCCACGCACTTAAACGCCTACTTTGGGGTCGAATTTAATTAACCTGGCAGCAAAGTTACGCTAGATTTTGTGATATAGACAACCACGACGCAGAGATGGATGTACTACCAGCTGTAATATATAGTGGAAGATGAACGAGGAAAGAACTGGAGGAATGGTTTAGAAGATGTGATAAAGCAAAGGATCACAGGAACTCTTGTTTTTGGGAGGACAGATACAAGAGTGCTGGAAATTGCTACATCATAATAAGAATGCAGGGGACGGTTGGGGGTATGAAAGAAATATCGTTGATTAGACGAAAGAGAATCTAAATTCATCTCGCATATTTACCAGAGGTATAATGAACTGTTAAAGATCAAATCATGAGATTAAGACACTCAGCAAGAAAAGTTATTGATAGATATGAGGACATATGTGAGGAGTTTGATTATGAAATTTCAGACGTGTTTCACACTCGAAGACCCGGAGATACGGGCCGTTACTACCAGTCAAGAAAAACGGAAAATGTCGTAAAGAATTCTGAGGTAAATCCGGTGGAAGTAGTGAGGCTCGTAAAGGAACCAAACCCCGCAGGAGGTCCATGGTAGAGAAGACATCTCACCATTCGTACCCAGAGACAGTGAAGACGCAGACCATAACCAAACCGTTGACGATGTGGCATAAAAACCTCCCTCAACGAAGGAAGTGTTCCGATGGGGTGGGAGGAAGAGCTGGCGATGTACCAATACTTAGAAAAAGTGAGAGAGAGAAGTAACTTTGAGTGATAGATCAGTTCTACTGACATGCCTAACCTGCAAGAGAAGTAGCTTTGAGTGATAGACCAGTACTACTGACATGCCTAACTTGTAAGAGACCTACAGAAGATAATTTGAACATATAGAAGACAATATTGATTTAGAAGAAAGAAAAATTTAGCTTGACCATCTACTGAATATTTGTGAGCAAGTAAATGGCTTCCCAGATTTCATATACCTGTACTACCAAGAGCCATTGGATGTTTTCCCCTGATAGAAGGATGACAGTCAAGGTTATCATCCAAGCAGGAGTCATAGGAGGGCTGTTCAAGTGGAGTCACAGCTACGTAACTGGAAGGGAATAAAGAACAGGTACCAGCGGAACCTTCTTAAGCTTGGCGAGAGAGATAACTGGGGTCCCCCAAGGTTCAATGTTGGAACCACAACTATTCTTGATCTATGTGAATGATCTGTCAGACGGGGAGAGCTTATATAATTGAATATGTTTCTTGATGATGCTAAAATCATGAAAAAAAGAAGTGAGAAGCAGCAGGGACTGCAAAGTGCTGCAAAGGGACAGAGGCAAAATGCAGGTATGGTTGAATAAATGTTTTATGAATGCCAACACATAAAAGCAGCAAATTCATGAGGATGGAAAAAAGATGCACGCTGACCAGACAAATGGGTACTTTGTAATGCAAGAGAGGAGTTATGAGTACACACCACGCCGACTTTGCCACAAAGGCAAAATGTGGAAAGAATTGTGAGGAAAGCAAACTATATATGAGTTACTTTCAAAATTGCCTTCAGCTACATGGACTGAGAGATGTTTGAAAAAAATACACATACAACATATCAAATATACACAACATATATTCGCCCCGAGCCAAAGTCTGCCACATCATTTTGGAAGTTCACTCTTGGTGAACCAAATAGAGTTGCTGGAAAAGGTCTGAAGGAATGCAACAAGAATAGTTCCAGAGCTGAGCGAAACAAGCAACGAAGAAAAGGAGGGAAGTCCTCAACCTACCCAGAAAGAAGAGTTAGGGGGAGACATGATGCCTGATTGTAAAGCTGTAAGACGCCGAGATGATAAGAGCATAGATCAGTTCTCGATATTAGAAGAGACTCCAAGACAAGTGGACACGACAGGGAGTTAAGCGAGAAGAAGAAGACAAAGGGGGGCGTGAGGGCTCAATGTTACAGCAACAGAGTTGTGGACTTATGGAACGAGCTGGATGAAGAACAGGTGAACATCACTGCCACTGTGTAACTCCAGGGACATCAGGTCGACAACATGATAACAAGCAGGCGGGGAGGGAGGTCGTCGTCAGGAACGTGTATATATGCAACAGCAGGTGATAACGTCATCGGCTCAGGAGGTACACACAGCACGTCACCTCCCTGCCCTTCTGAGTGAAGACTGTGAATAAGTACAGTCTGATTATTACTCCAACGAGTGTCATTGCCAAATGGACTTGGATGTGAGCCACCCTACCTCGTGTGTGTGTGTGTGTGTGTGTGTGTGTGTGTGTGTGTGTGTGTGTGTGTGTGTGTGTGTGTGTTTGTCCTTATGTATGCAAAATATATATCACTACTGGAAGGTTTTTTTCTGTAGTAAATCACAGAAATTATTCATTCACACTGGCAATCCTGAGTCGAAGCCACTTACAAGCAGTCAGGAGGCAAGTGTATTCCTGCGCTAAGGAGCTCAGAGGATGTGTGTGTGTGTGTGTGTGTGTGTGTGTGTGTGTGTGTGTGTGTGTGTGTGTGTGTGTGTGTGTGTGTGTGTTGGTAAGCAGCAGTGTGGAAAGGAAGAACACATCATGTGCTTCCTGCCTCCATTATGTTAATGCTCAAGGTTCTACTTACTCAAGACTTGCTGGTGTGTGTGTGTGTGTGTGTGTGTGTGTATGTGTGTGTGTGTGTGTGTGTGTGTGTGTGTGTGTGTGTGTGTGTGTGTGTGTGTGTGTGTGTGTGCAGCTTGGGGAAAAAGTGGGTGACTTGTGGGGAAAGGTGATGGGTAGGGAGGGTGGTAATATGGGAAGGACACAAGCTGACAGGAGACCTTATGGTTCATGAAGAGCTTATAACTTCATTTCTATCCGCCAGGAGATCCAAGAGAAAGGATAGTACAGCAGAAGGTTCCTGCTCATCCTATCGCTCCCTCCGGCACAACAGCTGACTTAAAAAAAAAAAAAAGGTAATAAAAGAGTGTATACTGACATGGAAATTTTTTAGGAGAGTGTGAAAGGAACTGGTAACCTAATCGGCTTCTGAAACTGAGGACAGTAAAGGAAAACAAGGTGCTGAAACTACTTGTTAGTATGAAATACTGATGTGTATTCATCCTCGTTGAACATTTTTAATTTACTGATGATTAACGTAAGTATTTGTCCAGCCATGATTACAAGGAATTAACGAAAATCTTCGCATCAACGACACCTGGAGGAAGATTGTTCCAATATTGTACAACTCTACAGCTATGAAAAAAAAAAAAACACTATCGTTAATATTACAACCTTCCCATTGAATTTCACACGGTTAAGTCTTTGCTTAGTGTGAAGGAATTGCTAAGTGTTTTGTGGTAGAAATCATTTCGTTTGATGGGAAAAGTCTACGTGTTTTCGAAGTTTACTTTTTATTTTTCTTTAATAGAATAGATATGTTGTGGTCTGTGCTGGGTCCATTTGATGGCCTGTCTCTATACATATGAGAGGGAGGGGGTGTGTCTGTTGTGTGCTTGTCTGTGTATGCTGGCAAGGCTGGCTATGTGTGGAAAAAAATACATATATATCACGTTCAACATCGTGTAAAAGGTTTGCCAATCAGGCTGTAATTCAGTGAGAGAAGCATATTACAGTCAGTTGATATACAACGAAGAGACGTAGCTAGGACGCCATTTGGTAAACATGTGATTGTCCAAGACAGACAACGAGCGTCATCATAAACTTATTATGTGGACAAGAAGGTGAATTGTTTACAAATTTCATCAATAAAGTTATCCAATATGTATACATCATCACTAATATTAAGATTATAATTCTTTGTAAATTTAATAATACAAGATTTAATATTTCTCGTGGTAACAGATATATATATATATATATATATATATATATATATATATATATATTGGAAAGAATCACAATTTTGAGCGTGATCAAGATATTCCTATGAGTCCACGAGGAAAATGAAACACGATAAGTTCCTAAGTGCACTTTCGTGTAATAATCACATCATCAGGGGAGACACAAGAGAGAAATATAAGTCAGTTGATATATATCGACGAGACGAAGCTAGGACGCCATTTGGTAAACATGCGATTGTCTTGGACAATCGCATGTTTGGTCACATGGAGAGAATGAGTGAGGAAAGATTGACCAAGAGGATATATGTGTCGGAGGTGGAGGGAACGAGGAGAAGAGGGAGACCAAATTGGAGGTGGAAAGATGGAGTGAAAAAGATTTTGTGTGATCGGGGCCTGAACATGCAGGAGGGTGAAAGGAGGGCAAGGAATAGAGTGAATTGGAGCGATGTGGTATACCGGGGTTGACGTGCTGTCAGTGGATTGAATCAAGGCATGTGAAGTGTCTGGGGTAAACCATGGAAAGCTGTGTAGGTATGTATATTTGCGTGTGTGGACGTGTGTATGTACATGTGTATGGGGGGGGGGGGGTGGGGCCATTTCTTTCGTCTGTTTCCTTGCGCTACCTCGCAAACGCGGGAGACAGCGACAAAGCAAAAAAAAAAAAAAAAAAAATATATATATAAATATATGTATATATATATATATATATATATATATATATATATATATATATATATATATATATATATATATATATATATATATATACAAAGAGAGCGGGAGAGAGAGAGAGAGAGAGAGAGAGAGAGAGAGAGAGAGAGAGAGAGAGAGAGAGATTTCTACATGAAAACAGCACATCATATATATGCAGAGGTTTGATCATTTGTACATCAGAATGACGGGCGTTTGGTGGGTACGTTTAATTTCTACAAAAAAGAAAAAAAAAATGTAAATGTCTGTTTTCAAAATTATTTTTTCATGACAGTGCGGATCCAATTCACGCAATTTTCCCAAATGCAAGCGTATTTAAAGTTAAGTGATTTTATGTAAAGAGTTTTCGATATGGAGCAAAAAAAAGAAAAAAAAGAGTTCAGTGATTTATAAGCTGAAGGCAAAAATTGTGGGGGTGGGGGGAATTCAAATCCTAGCATTAAATAAAGTCAAAATCTAATTCAAATACTTGAAGTGAACACAAGTTTAAAACCCATGACATCAAGACCTCTTACAGCAGTACCCCATCACAGCAGTGCTCCATCACAGCAGTACCCCATCACAGCAGTACCCCATCAAAGTTATACCCCATCACAGCAGTACCCATCACAGCAGTACCCCATCAAAGTTATACCCCCATCACAGCAGTACCCCATCACAGCAGTACTCCATCACAGCAGTACCTCCTCACAGCAGTACTCCCTTGCAGAGGTACCCCATCACAGCAGTACCCCATCACAGCAGTACCTCCTCACAGTATCTGTGTGTGTGTGTGTGTGTGTGTGTGTGTGTGTGTGTGTGTGTGTGTGTGTGTGTCAAGGCTTCAAATTTTCTGTCCGTTTACTTGTGTGAAAAATGGCTTTAAAAACTAAGCAAATCGAGTTAAAGGAGGGGCGAGCCCTACGTAGAAGCGAACGAGGTTTTCCATGAAAAAAAATCTTGAGAGCCATATTAGGCAATGGGGGAACAACAGGGGCCCCCCTCCCCCATGAATTATCCCCAAGATGTAGTAGGAAATAGCCACACACACACACACACACACACACGCACGCACACACACACACACACACACACACACACACACACCATTTCTAAACAACGGCAAGTGTCGTACAATTGTGACAGTTTCGGATGCATTAAAAATCCTCTGAAGATGAGGTTGAACTGGGGTTCGAACCGCTATCCTCTCGAGTGAATGCCACGTACTGCATGATAATTGTTTCTTAGTGATCACTCTTACAAGACTGATTACCATTAACAAAGATGAAGAGCTGAGATTAAGTATTTGGAGATGTTAATGTTAGAAAAAACAAGATAACATTGGTGATAAGTTTGCGTTTAAAAAAGATAACAGAAAGATAACATTGGTGATATCGTTAAAAAGATAACATTGGTGATAAGTTAACGTTAAAAAAATAACAAATAATATTGGTGATAAATTAACGTTAAAAAAGATAACAAAAAGATAACATTGGTGATAAATTAACGTTCAAAAAGGTAACAAAAAGATAACATTGGTGATAAATTCACGTTAGAAAAAAATGATATATTTCCAGACGTCTGTTTTTCTTAGGCGTTTAGCCCACCTGAAAGTGTTGGAACGCCTTTCGTCAGCTTGTGTGATCTATTCATTTAGTCTCAGGCACTCGCAACCACAATAAGAATTCCCATAAGAATTCCCTGGCCAGCCAGTGTGTGTGTGTGTGTGTGTGGTTCTGGCATGAAACCAACAAGGCTAAAGTGAGTCATAGGTTGAGATAGGGAAAGGGCGATAAGGTCCTTGAGGAATCAAGGAGTGTGTGGCAGGTGATATCAAAGACTCTTATGGCATGGATGAGATAGTCTGGAAGGCATTTTAGTCCCGATGATGTTGTCTGGATTCGAGTCTTTGGGGGTTCTGAATACAACAGAGGAACGAGAAGTGCACGTGTAGGGTATGAAATGCTTCTGGACGAGATGAGGTAAGGAATGACAGAGTAAGAAAGAGGTGAAGTCGTAAACGCAGTCAAAAGAGCTAAGAAGGGTTTGCTAAAATGGTTTGGACATATGGAGAGGATTATCGACGAGAGATGATGTAAGAGGATCCATACGCCATATGTGGAGGGAACAAGGACAGAGAGATGGAGGGAACAGAAAGATGCATTTAAGGAAGTTTTAGGATACCAGGGCCTGAATATTCAGGAGGGTGTAAGACGTACATTAAATATAATCAACTAGATTCAGGCTTGCCTGTCTTCGTTTACCGTGGCCGATTCTTTCCTGGCTTCGTTCAACGCGGCTTGTTCTTGCCTGGTCCTAGTCTTATTGAACGTTGTATCCCTTGCCTTGACCTCGTTGAACACCGGGCTGAACGAGTGTCCCGGTTCCTTGCCTGGCTTTGTTAAATTTGCCAGTTCTTACTTATCCTCCTTGAGCGCGGTGGTCCATACTTGGACTCGTTAAGCATAGTGGTCCTTGCCTAGCTTCGTTAAGCATGGGGGGGTCCTCTCTTGGTCTCGTTTAGCGAGGAAGTGCATGTCTGGATTCTCTGAGTGAGGCTGTTCTCGCCTGGCTCCGTTAACCAGACTGGTCCTCTCTTGGTCTTATTGAACATGGTGGTCCTCACTCAGCCTCACTGGGAATGGTGGTCTTCACTAGGTATCGTTGAGCATAATCGTTCTCGCCGGGCCTCGTTGAGGGCTCGGCGGTCTCTGTCTGGCCTCGTTAAGCTTAGCGGTCCTTGTTTGGACTCGTTCACTGTAGTGGTCCTTTCGTGGTCTCGTTAACCGCCACGGTCCTCGCCGCCCCCCCCGGCCTCGATGACCGTGTCCGTCCGTCCGTCCTCGCTCGAGTCTCGTTGACCGCGGCGGCGATCCTCGTCCAGCAGTGCCTCGTTGAGCGTGGATGTCCTCGCCCGACTTCGTTACCCATCACCGGTCGTCTGCCAGCCCCCACACCCCCCCTCCCCACACACACACACACACACACACACACACACACACAAAGGCTATATAGGCAGGAGCATTCCTCCGGCCCAGTGTACAAGCCTAGTGAATCCGTGATTGTATCCCGTGCTGGATTTTAAAAGCAAAACCTCCCCTTTCATTAGATTATAGACATTTTCTCTGGTAGATGATTGTCCCACGCAGCGTTTCCATTTCACGAGGTCCGCCAGGCGCTGCTGCTTGCTGCTGCTGCTTCTGTCTGTCAGTGGCTGTGGTGGGGACTGTGGTGGTGTTGGTGGCGGGTGGTTGTGGCGGTGGTCACTGTGATGGTTGTTGTGGTAGGTGGTTGTGGTGGTAGTCATTGTAATGGTTGTTGTGGTAGGTGGTTGTGGTGGTAGTCATTGTGATGGTTGTTGTGGTAGGTGGTTGTGGTGGTGGTCATTGTGATGGTTGTTGTGGTAGGTGGTTGTGGTGGTAGTCATTGTGATGGTTGTTGTGGTAGGTGGTTGTGGTGGTAGTCATTGTGATGATTGGTGTGGTGGGTGGTGACTGTGGTGGTGATCATTGTGTTGGGTGGTTGTGGTGGTGGTCATTGGGATGGGTGGTTGTGGTAGTGATCAATGTGATGGTTGTAGTAGTGATCAATGTGATGGTTACTGTCGGTCAGGTTACTGCTGTGTGTGTAGACGCGGGACGTGTACTTCTGGTGTGATGTTGAGATTCAAATAACTTTATTAAGATTTGGCACCAAATGAGGTGGATTGTCTCCACGAAACATGTCGTACCATATGTAGAGATAAATCACATGTTAGATTGTATGAACTCCTAATGAAGAGTGATTTCAACTTCATATATATATATATATATATATATCCCTGGGGATAGGGGAGAAAGAATACTTCCCACGTATTCCCTGAGTGTCGTAGAAGGCGACTAAAAGGGGAGGGAGCGGGGGGCTGGAAATCCTCCCCTCTTGTTTTTTTTTTTAATTTTTTTTTTCCAAAAGAAGGAACAGAGAAGGGGGCCAGGAGAGGATGTTCCCTACGACGCCCAGTCCTCTGTTCTTAACGCTACCTTGCTGATGCGGAATATAGCGAATAGTTTGAAAAAGAAAAAAAAAAAAAAAAAAAAATATATATATATATATATATATATATATATATATATATATATATATATATATATATATATATATATATATATATATATATATATATCGTTCGTCTGTATGGAACCAATTCCACACGCTCGACCACGGCTTCGAAGTCTTCGAATGAAACGCAACGACTCACTCCTCCGTCGTCTCGACTCACGTATTTAAAGAAACAACCCACTCGTTCAAAAGGACATACAAGACCAGTCAGTCGTCTAACGAAACGCTCCACTCGTCTAACCAAATAACCCACTCGTTCAAAAGGACATACAAGACCAGTCGTCTAATGAAACGATCCACTCTTCTAACGAAACTCTCCATTCGTCCAACAGTATAGGTCAAAGACTAGCAGAACTTGCCACCTCCGTACGTCAAATTTACTGTAAAATATCATGAACCTTTCCTGGAGAGAGAGAGAGAGAGAGAGAGAGAGAGAGAGAGAGAGAGAGAGAGAGAGAGAGAGAGAGAGAGAGAGAGAGAGAGAGTACTTAAGGCCTACCCTTCCCACTCGAACATAAGGACTCATTCAACCGTTTTCTAAACATCATGCACTGTATACCTTAAAACCACTTGAAGCACAAGATCAAACGTCCTTACCCGATTAAAACGAGATATTGAGCCTTCCTCTCCGTGTGAATATATCCGGATGGAGAATTCAGGAACGGATATTTCCCCATCCCCGCCAAACCCCCATTCCCCATACCCATCCCCCCCAAACCCCCATTCTCCCACCCCCATCCCCCAAACCCCCATTCTCCCATTCCCCATCCCCCCAAACCCCCATTCCCCTCAAACCCCCCCAGACATAAATATATTTCTAATCCCTTCTGACGCGCCGGTCCTCTCCTCTGCCCCCACCACCCTCCCCTTCCCGGATTATCTTTCCCTTAAAAGATCCGGATAATTCCCTTATCCTATAAAAAGTCTTAATCAGAATTCTTATTTCTTTCCTCCCTCTTCCTCTCCATGATCGTAACTCCCTCCTGGCGGCCGTTAACGCCAGCGTAGTTTTGACTCTGAGGGGAATTGACTTCAACAGCCATCCTTTCTCTCTTTAATGTCGGCATCGCTCAACCCTCGACTCAATACTTGATCGCCGTTTCCTAGCTTTAGCGAGGTAGCGCCAGGAAAACAGACGAAGCCGGGCTGCATCCTCTCATATACATTTTCTATAGCTGTCATATGTAATGCACCGAAACCACAGCTCCTTACCCACATCCAGGCACCCCCACACACTTTTCCGTGGTTTACCCCAGACGTTTCACATGCCCTGGTTCAGTTCACTGACACGTCGACCTCAGTATGCCACTTCGTTCCAATTCACTTTATACCGTGCATGCCTCTCACCCTCCTGCATGTTCAGGCCGCGAACGCTCATTTTTTTTTTTTTTTCGCTCCATCCTTCCAACTACAATTTGGTCTTGCCGTTCTCCTTGTTCCCTCCACTTCTGACACGTATACCCTCTTTGTCAACCTTTCCCTACACATTCCATCCATACGTCCATACCATTTCAACACACACTCTTCAGCTCTCTCAACCATCCTCCTTATGTTACCATACATCTCTTTCTCGATCAAACCACCTCACACCACATATTGTCCTCAAACGTTTCATTTCCAACACATCTACCCTCCTCCGTACAACTTTATCTATAGCCCATGCCTCGCATCCATATGATATTGTTGGGTTTACTTTTCCTTCAAACAGATCATGTCTTCTAAACCTCCTTTAGTCTCGTCATGAAATATCCAATACCCAATGGCCACAAGACGAGAGGAGTAGATATATTCCTAGACTTCCAAAAAGCATTCGACAAAGTCCCCCACTTCAAACTGATGCATAAAGTCAGGGCTCTGGGGATTACTGTTGGCATCTGGATAGATACCTGGTTCCGTGATAGGAAGCAGAGAGTCGTAATGAATGGTGAATCATCACCTGTGGTCACCCGTTACTAGTGGGGTCCCCCAAGGATCCGTTTTGGGGCCTATACTTTTCATCATTCATATTAATGATATTGACGTAGGGGCTGAATGACTTAGTATTCAAATTTGCTGATGAAGAAGATCGGCAGTGCCATACTGACGGAAAACGATAAGCTAAGATTACAAGAAGATTAGATACAGTAGCTCAATGATCCAGGAAATTGCGAATGCCATTTAACACCAATAAATGTCAGATGTCGCAAGTCGGATATTTCATCAGAAAAACTCGATTATGAAATGATGGGCAACAAAATAATCTTAGAGTCACCGTCTCCAACAACTTCGAATTCTCCCCGCATTGTAATGAAGTTGCCAAGAGAACAAATAAGTTGTTAGTATAAATTAACATAAACTCTACGTACAAAAGCAAGGATGTGATGATGCCATTGTATCTAAGTCTAGTTAGACCCCACCTCGACTATGCAGTGCAGTTCCGGGACCCCTGCTTGGGCAAAGATATTCTCAAATTGGAAGTAGCAACTAAATTGATGCCTTCCTTACATTACAAACCATACAAGGATAGGCTGCAATTATTGAATTTGTTCTCTCTAAGCGAGAGGTGGCTCCTAGGCAGATTAACAGAATATTTTACAATACTTAAGGCATTTAGCAACGTAGGTATTGAAAATTTATTTACGGTCGCGCATTACTACCAACGGGAGAAAATGGAATAAAACTTAAAGGGTCATGAGTCAATATGGACCGTACGAAATATTTCTTCTCTACCGATAATACAGACGCGTAGAATTAGATCCCAAATCATGTTTTTTTCCCGAGCTAAGCTGTGAATATGTTCAAAATTAGGCTTGAACACCGGTACTGAGTAATTCTTTTTGTCAATCGTCATAACATAGTGGTATATTATGCAACCACCTCCACCACTGATATCGCCCTACTTATGCTGTCTCTACCACTGATCTCGCCCTAGTTATGCTGTCTCCACCACTGATCTCGCCCTAGCTATGCTGTCTCCACCACTGATCTCGCCCTAGTTATGCTGTCTCCACCACTGATCTCGCCCTAGCTATGCTGTCTCCACCACTGATCTCGCCCTAGCTATGCTGTGGTAACTCACCAATATTGATTAACCCACGTCGCCTGCTTTAAGGGAACAAGAACGAATGACTGTATCATCCATCCACATCAGGAATAATATCGAATGGTAAATCGCGAGGTTGGAGCTAAAAGTTTATCTTTACTATTATTTCTATAACGATATATGAAGAGAAGCGTGTCCTTGGTGATGCGATGCATGATATATTCACGTTCAATCTAAATTTTGATTTTCCTATGATCATTTTTTTTTCAGGTATATTAGTCCAGCAAGATATTTTTTTTCTACCTGTTTTTCCGCCCGGCGCGTTGCCGGAGGGGAATGGAGGGTGGGGGGGAGAGAGAGAGAGACTTTACTGTGCTGTTCTTTTCTTCTGCTGCTTTTAAAGGGACTGCATCCTTTTCGGTAGTATTAAGGCCTGACCACCTCGCTGGATCCTTGGGTCTGTGTGGTCTATGTGGCTCAAGATAGCGTCTCTCCCTCGTCCCTGTGTCACCACACGATTCTCCCTGACACTCACTTCATCTCAAGAAATCCTCCCTCCCTCCAACCTTCTCCTCTGTCTCATTCATCGCCTCTTCTCTCTCTCTCTCTCTCTCTCTCTCTCTCTCTCTCTCTCTCTCTCTCTCTCTCTCTCTCTCCCCACCACGTCTCTTCCCCCCCCCCCCCCACATTCTTGCTCCTTCCTCTCTTCTTCGTCCACACTTCCAACTCTTAAATCCAGAGTATCCTCCTCGCCACTCAGAGATAGAGAGAGAGAGAGAGAGAGAGAGAGAGAGAGAGAGAGAGAGAGAGAGAGAGAGAGAGAGAGAGAGGTGAGGAGGGAGGGAGTGAGTGAGCCGAGAGAGACGGTGTAAGAGCCATGAGGATGGCTACACAGAAACAACTGGGGGAGAAGGATAGGGGAGAGAGACAACGCAGGAGATGTACAGGGTGGGGGAGATGGGGGAAAATATTAAAAACAAAAGGAAAATGGAAGCTTAACGAACACTGCCGACAGAGGATGACGGGAACAAAGGGAAAAGCTGACAATATCCAAGACTAAGGCGAGGAAAAAAAACACAAAAAAGGCGGGAATAGTGTCCAGAGCACAACGCGCCAAGCTGGCGAGGCTGAGAGGGAAGCGAACCCTGGCTTGGGGTACTTTTTCGACCCCATTGTTTAGTAAGAGTCCAGGAGCTTTCTGGCCAGCGTTGGTACATGAGTGGTATACCACACGCCCCTCTTTACAAATCAATAAAATAAAACAAATGAGTAAATTACGGTTTACTGGTATACCACACGCCCCTTTTTGCAAATCAATAAAATAAAACAAATGAATAAGTAACGGTTTAATGGTATACCACACGCCCCTCTTTGCAAATCAATAAAATAAAACAAATGAATAAGTAACGGTTTACTGGATATAGTCAGCCATTCTGATGAAAATAGAGTTATCACAAATATCACAGAACTGGGCGGTTGCGATAGTTACTTGTTAACTAATCATATAAGAGCTAAAGATTAGCTTGAGCTGGATAAATCATATGGGTAAGGTGCATTTAGATAGCCAAAGTGGCAGATATACAGAGAAGTTAACAGAGTTTATACATTATGAATTTGATTGGGCATTTAGTGACGAATTGCTATAGTCATACAGTGTGTGTGTGTGTGTGTGTGTGTGTGTGTGTGTGTGGCTATACCATAACAGTTACTTAATCATATTCTCCTCCTAAAGTAATTCAGAAACAATATGCCTTTGATAACCCTAACAATAATAATAATTACCCTGGTCGTACAGACGGTAAAATTGACACGAAAAGAAATGACCTAAAAATACGAGAGAGAAAAACACTGCTCGTGGACAAGGCAGAGTCACCTCGGAAGTCGTCACCTTCAGGTGGAATGCGATTTTAAATCTCCCGTGAAGCGGATTTGGCGAGAGAGTTTGCCGCGTCACAGAGGATTTGGCGAATGATTTGGCCGCGTCACAGAGGATTTGGCGAGTGATTTTGCCGCGTCACAGAGGATTTGGCGAATGATTTTGCCGCGTCACAGAGGATTTGGCGAATGATTTTGCCGCGTCACAGAGGATTTGGCGAATGATTTTGCCGCGTCGCAGAGGATTTGGCGAGTGATTTTGCCGCGTCGCAGAGGACTTAGCGAAAGATTTTGCCGCGTCGCAGAGGATTTGACGAATGATTTTGCCGCGTCGCAGAGGACTTAGCGAAAGATTTTGCCGCGTCACAGAGGATTTGGCGAATGATTTTGCCGCGTCGCAGAGGACTTAGCGAAAGATTTTGTCGCGTCGCAGAGGCTTTGGCGAATGATTTTGCCGCGTTGCACAGGTGCCAGCGACCGCCCCATTCACGACCAGTAGATGTTACTGACGGAACACCACACCAATGGTTCTTGATATCTGTATCATTTGAGTTTTAGATTCTCAAGATGGGAAAAAGAAGATTCAATTCCATTCCGTTTCGTTTCAACCCGGACTAGAATTGTGATGCTCACCCCTGGAGTGGGTTTAAGCAAAGGTATCGTAGAAGGTTTTAGAGAGATCCGTTCGTCTCTACTCTCACAGCCGTAGGAGGAAGACCGCGAGTCCTCTGTGTGTGTGTGTGTGTGTGTGTGTGTGTGGAGAGAGAGAGAGAGAGAGAGAGAGAGAGAGAGAGAGAGAGAGAGAGAGAGAGAGAGAGAGAGTGTATATACATGTATTGAACAACCCTTAGCATCAAGTGAATTTCCTTGCAATGGGTTCGACTCAGTGTGGGTTGTGTATACTATACGTGTGAATGGATCTGATCAAAGGCACGAGACATTCAAAATGTACTGTTGACACTCTACAATACATTGTTGACACTCTACAATACATTGTGACACTCTACAACAACTGAACGAGGGTTAGTAACACACACAACACTACAAGATGTTATCCTGAATCATGGAATACTTAAGTTTTGGGATGGCTTCTTCCATGTTGCTCTTGCGGGCTCCTGGTGTCATTCTGCTTCACATATCACCTTTCTCGGTTTCCCTCCGTTGATTTCTATTCCTTTCACCGTAGATGATCTGTAACTAATCACTTCACTCTCACAGTGGTGTTGGAATGGGCTAGCCCACGACTGTCACCCATATAACAGTTGACTGCGACCTGAGCGTCGAAGGTCGAGCGACCGCAGTGATTATAAACACAGCGCAATGCGTCCGACACTCATTTGCGCGACGGTGCCACAGGGTTTGTGGAGTTGGTCAGCTGGGCGACGTGTTGTCACAGCGGTGTTGCCACGTAACTCTCAAGCTAAGTTGCGGATGGTAACTTGATCGGCCTTAAGCGTAGGACCAACGATGCTTGAGGTGCCTAGGCTTAAATGAGGTTCCCCCCCCTCACCTCACCTCGGCAATAAGACCCTTCTGCAAGTTCATTAATGGCTCTACTGTAGTACGTTCCCCTTGAGTCGATGAGGTTCGTTGTGGATATGGCACTCACGATGACGTCCCCAAGTGGCAAGTCGTCTGTCCAAGATGGTGGTAGCGTCGTGCAGAAATTAAGACGATTACCTTTGCCATGCATGGTTCAGTGTTGCTCTCTGGGGTACACTGGTAGCTCGGTGCAATTAGTAATTACTTAATTAGGCTACTGCTGCT